>NC_056746.1:909930173-910041097 GCF_019279795.1 Protopterus annectens | reverse complement strand
CATTTTTGAAAAAATTTTGGGCCATTCGTCAGCTTTTAGATTATGATATACATTTCTTGGAACAACATTTGAAAAATATTGATAAAAATCTTTTTCACATACTGAAACAAAGCAATCAACATTAGAAGGAAAAACTGGTACAAAAGTACTTTTGCGTTTAAACCGACTTTCTGCTTTGGTCTCTTTTGCTTGGTCAAACAATAATTTCAAAGACAAATTCCTGGCAAAGAGACGTAAGTCAGTCAGTTTCTCGGTGAGGTTACTATTTTGTGAAGGAATAAAGGAGAGGCCTCTATTCAGTAAAGACACTTCGCTTGGATCAAGGATGTAGCTTGAAAAGTTAAATATTAATGTATTCAATTTCTGTTTTTTCTCCTTACCTCCACCATCTCGCCTGAGTACTTCCTTTTTCATCTTCCTCGACTGTTGAACCTTGCTTGTGGTCTGGAACGATATTGCATTGGTAGCGGTAAAAAAACGCTAGCAGCTTTCCCAAAAACTTGTTATGGTTTGGCTCCGAACCTATTAAACGAGACTTGTTCTTCTAAAGCTTGTTGGTTAGGTGGAGGAGTGTTTAGTGTTGGCGCAATCTCATTCACCACATTTTTACTCACTGACATCACATCTGCTTCAACCCCATCTTCCGTTATTGTCCTCGCAGAATTTAAAGAGACAGTAGCTGTAAAAGTTTGTGATTCATCCTCAGTGTCCAGACAGGTCATATTTGGCATGGAGACACGATCATTACGTTGAAAACCTGTTCTCGGCCACACAAAGACCTGACCAGATAGAAAATCCTGGTAGTCTCTTTGCAGTTTCTTACATTTTAACTGTTGCAATCTATCACTATAAGATGTTACTTGTATGTACATGGCATTAATCTTCTTCTCATATACCTCGCCTTTAAAACGATTACACATCTCTCTATATAGAGTCTCTACTTTAGGGGGTGACATAATCAATGAGAAGCCTCATATATTGATTGCTCAGGTCAAGATTCAACTGCTGCCATTGTTTCAACAGTTCAGGATGGCTGTTGCCATATGTGGGCATGCACAGCACTCGCATGCCCCTAGGTACTATTTGAAAGTGGAGACTTGCCTCCATATGTCTCCTTTGCCAAATCAGTCGATATAGTTTATAGAGGTTGTTCTCAAGTTCTCTTAGACAGTTATAAAAGTCACTAAAGTTCTCCACAATACCTGTATTATTAGTGGTTGCATTCGGTTGAAGCAAATCCATACCCAGTAACGGATTTGCAGTCTGTTGTAAAAAACTGCTCCATCTGTCTTTGGGGCTTCTTGTCCCAGGATTATAATCAAGTTCCACTTGTAGAGTATCCATCGTGTAGAGGTAGCAAAAGCCAAAGAACCAAAAAGTAACTAATAATATATAAATGAGAAATGCTACCATTCAAAGGTCTCTAGCCAAAGAACCAAGAATATTCGAAAAAACAGCCAGATAGAGACCACCACGATATAAATAAAACTAATTTATTGTGAAACAAGCGCTTTCACGTGCATATATATATATATATATATATATATATATATATATATATATATATATATATATATATATATATATATAGATATACAAACATAGATATATACATATATATATATATATATATATATATATATATATGCTTAATTGTACCGAAAATTGCTAAGAAGAAAATTAATAAATGCAACTAGAACTTCTGCTAGAAAAAATAAAAAAAAACTACACGAAAAATGGAACACATATAATAAATGCAGCCCACTGTGATTCTTTAAGCTTTCGTTCCTTTAATCAGTATCAGAACTTCTTCAGAATGGATCAAATGTCAAGGGACAAGAAATATAAAAACAATAACAATCTCATGAATATTAATAAGTACTGAATAGAACCAGTAGTGAAAAAACAACCTGTACAATAATGCATATGCAAGACATTTATGTTAAACATAAAGCTGACCAAAAGCTGAGCTATAAGCACTGTTGAACTGTCAGTAAAAATTCTATTAATAGTGGAATTTCTTTTTTGTCAGAGGACATATATCAGAAAATAATATTAATGAATAACCCAGAATGTAATATAACAGCGTGGTGTACCATAATAAGGCCGTATATGTGCAGTAGAAAAATAAATGACAGTTACTATTATTGAAACCATTTAAGTGCACATCGTATGTTGAGAGACTCATTCAATCCTGGAAAGAATTCTGCCTTTAACCTTAATTGCCATTTTAATTCCTGTAATTGTAATTTACAGTCTACATCACCAAAGAATGGGTCCACTTGTTCCAAAATAATGAACTTGAAAGATTTGAAGTCATTGCACAAAACACTGTGTTTGCTGAGTGCATTTACCGAATCAGTATTCCTAATGGCTCCACAATGTTCTTTAATCCTGTCACTTAATTTACGGACAGTCTTGCCGACATAAAAATGTGAGCAAGTGGTGCAAATTGCACAATAAACCACCATACCAGAATTACAATCATATTTTCTTCTAAATGTAACTTTGATATTACAATGTGGAAATGTGTATGAATCACAAACAAGTATATATTTACAACAAACACATTTGCCACAAATATGCATTCCATTATGAACATTACCTTCCCCAATGGGTGTTAACAAAAACTGGTTGTCATTAGTCTCAAAAAAGGATGTCAAAGTTTTTGTTCTTTTATATGAAAAAGTGGGTGCAGAACCAATTTTCGTACCAATGTTGGGATCACATCTTAAAATTTTCCAGTTATCAAGTAAAACTGATCTAAGACCGTCCAAATCCCTACACATAGGTAAAGAAAAACTGAGAATGCGGTTTGCCACTTCCAGGTTTTGGTGTGCATTTTTGGTAGGCATGAACCCATGAGTAACAATAGGTTGAAATTTAATGGGTCTGTACTCTGTGATTTGTTTCCTAACAGAATTAATTAAATCTATCGGATAGTTTTTCTGTATGAATAACATGGATACAAAATCACATTCTTTGTTAAACAATGAGTCATCACTAGTCAGTCTGGATATTCTGATGAACTGACTTCTAACCACATTCTTTTTCACTGAAAACCGGAGAACCGGCGACTGGCCTAGCAGAGGCCTCGGTGTCTGGTTTGGATCTCGGCTGCCTGTCCTTATCTTTGTGCTTTTTATGCATCCCGGTCGTCGGTTGCTCCGACGGCATGGTATAATTAAATTTTCTACCAAAATAATGTTGGGCAAAATCAAACAGACGTTTAATAGTTCGTTTGTTAAACCTAGCACAAAACCGACAACCTGTGACGTCGTGGTCTGGGCCTAGGCAAGGGATACAATAAGAATGAAAATCCTTATGAGGTATTTGCTTCCCACAAGAAATGCAATTATTAACTTTTTCTGACATTGGTCTGAGGCAAGAAAAGGTTCCCCAACGGGGTACTAAGAAAATGGCATCACCTGCCTCTTTTATACCCCTGTAGCAATGACGTCAGGGAAGAAGCGACAGCAACCGATGCCAGACCAAGACTTTGGAACTCGGGCCGACTGCGGGACCGCCTGACGGCAGATAACCCAAGTGTGATGACTGCAGCAGTGTAACATGATGAACATCAGTTTTAGATATGCAAGAAGTGGTAGTTTGCTTGGAAACAGACAATCTTAAAAATCTAGGATGAAAGGAAACAAAAAAGCTGATCAGATTTGCAAAAAGCAATGGTCTTATCCAAATAAACTCTGAATTGTTCATGCACATCTGAAGTATGCAAAACTTTTTCACTAGAAGATTTCAAAGAAGGGAAAAAAGTGGGCAAATGAATAGACTGATTAAGAGACAACTCATTCAACACTTTGGCGTAAAAGAAGGATTGGTATGAAGGGGGACACTGTCCTTATGGAAAACTAAAAAAGGAGGAACAGCCATAAGGAACTTGAAGCTCAGACAACCGTCTGGCAGAAGTAAAGGCCAACAGAAGAGCAGTCTTCCAAGAACAATGCTGCAAGGAAGCTGAAGCCACAGGTTCAAAAGAAGCCTATTTCTCAAAAACAAAATTAAGATCCCAGGAAGGAGGGACAGGCTTCCTGGGAGGTCTAACATGAAGGATGCATTTAAGAAACTGTTTAGCCCTAAATCTAGAGGCTAAAGGGGGTGCTATAGGCAGACAAGCAGAAACAGCTGACAAGTGGGCCTTAACAGAAGAATATGCCAACCCAGCATTGAGCAGTTCACACAGATAAGACAGAACCAAGGGAACATCCACAGAAAGTGGGTCCAAGTTATGACAAAAACACCAAACAGAAAACCTCTTCCATTTGGATAAGTAGGATTTCCCAGTACTGGGTTTCCTGGCCACCTACAGGACCCTAAGCACATCCTCAGAAAAAAAGATGCCTATACAGAATCATAATCCTATCATCCACAGTGTCAGCTGGAGAGAGGATAGATGGGGATGGATGAGAGATCCCTAGTCTTGTGTGAATAGGTCCAACCTGTAAGGTAAATTGTGATGACTGCCCTTGGCAAAATGCAGAAGAGGAGGAAGCCAATGTTGTCTGGAACAAACAGAGTCACCAGCAAGATTTTGGGTGCATCCTGCTTTATCTTGAACAGGACGTTTGGAATGAGAGGAATGGGAGGAAGGCCAGAGAACATGGTGCTCTGGCACAAAAATCAGAAGTCATCTGTTCAGGGGGGAGGCAAATAGATCTAAATGAGAAGTACCCCACTGGTGGAAAATGTCCAGAAACATATCCCTGTGAAGCGTCCACTCATGGGACTGTGATATGGACCTGTCCAGAGAATCTGCCACAATATTCTGACCTGAGGGGAATGTAAACTGCCTGAAATGTCACTTGATACTGGATAGCTAGTTCCCACACGTAAAGTGCTAACCTGCAAAGGAGAGAAGACCTTGTACCCCTCCCCCTTGCTTGTTAGTACTGTATAAGTAACGTGAGGGGCCATGGAGTGAACAGGATGAAATGCTAAAGAGCCAACAGAAGACCTCTCATCTCTGACAATGACATGTTTTTTTCTTTTGTTGAAGCAACCAGAGGCCCAGCACTTTGAGAGCTGAAGGAAGCTCCCACCCTCCCCACGCCATGCCTGAAGCATCTGAGAACAGCTCCTGGAGAGGGGAGTGGAGTTTGAAAAGGAGGCCCAGGATTGAGTAACAAAGTGCCGAACCCTCCAATGAAATTCCAGCTTGATGCATGGAAGAAGAGGGACTCAAATCTAGAGGGTGAGATTTCTGAAGCCAAACTGTCTTTAGAAACCACTGACACTTTCTCATACGAAGTTTGGCTATAGGGAGCATAGGAATGGTGAGGGCTATGAAACTCAGAGCTTTTAGAAATCCCTTGGCTGTAACTGAAGCCAGACAAAGAAGGGAGTGAAAGAAGGCAATGAGAGTTTAGGCCTTCGGAGGCAGTGATGCCAGCATTAGAACTGTCTGGATCCTGGAACCCAGAAAAACATGATCCTGTAAAGGAGTCAGGAAGGAGTTTTGGAAATTGATAGTGAATCCCTGGCTTTGCAGAAGAGAAATTGCAAAGTGAAGATGTTGCAGTAGAATCTCTGGAGAGGAGGCCTGAAAAAGTAGGTTGCCTAGGTAGGAAAAGACCTGTGACCCCCTTAGCGCGCAAAAAGCAATTACAGGAGTGAGGCATTTGGTGAATACCCTTCAGTCAGAATAAAGGCCAAAGGGTGAAGCAGAGAATGGAAATGCCAGGAAGCAACAGAGAAACAAAATCTTCCTGAAAGGGGGATGAATAAGGATATGGAGATAAGCATCCTTGAGGTCCAGACAAACTAGAAAAACCTGAGGAACCAGCAGAGGAAAAAGTCTGAAGGGGCAACATCCAAAAGGAAGGGACCTTCAAAAAGGTGTTTAGGTGAGACACATCCAGAATGGGTGTCCAAGTGTCCTTCTGTTATAAAACCCTTTCCCCCTTTGAAAAACTGAAATTTCCTGAGTAGTTCCCTGAGTCAAGAGACCAGGAAGCACCTCTGGAAAAAAGGCTAACTGCTCCTGAAGGAATGACCATGAAAGGGAGAAGAGATTTCCAGACCATGTAGTACCCATGGCAAATGGTGGGAAGAACCCAGGAATCTTCAAGTAATGTTTAACCAGACAGGGAAAGATGAAGAAAATGAGGAACGTGGTTGAGAAGAACAGGACTGTCAGACAGCACTTGATTTGTAAGGAAAAGTAGACTTCTGAGCTAAAGAAGTCTGGGTAGATTTAGCAGGAGGAGCCCTTCTACCACCCTTCCTACCTTTGGGGGGATAGTGAGACTACCTATGAACAAAGGCCGGCTTATTATGGTAATTCCTTTGGAATTTAGGTACAGGAGAAAGAAAAATGTTTTAGATCCTGTAAGGCCTTACCCTTTTCCTGTAGGAACTTGAACAATTCTGCAGCAGCAGCACCAAACAAATACTTGTTATCCAGAGAAGCATCCATCAACTTAGCTTTAATATCATCATGCAAAGGTTGATGCCAAAGCCAAGAATATCTCCTCAGTACAGAACGAAAAGCAGCAGCTCAAGAAGAGGCACCTGTTGCATTCATAACTGCTTTAACAAAATGGCAAGCCACCTGGGAAAAAAGTCCCTAATAAGGAGAGAGCAGAAGTCTTTCCCAGAGTCAGGAAGATCAGAAATAACCTGACAGGCCTGAGATAGAAGAGCCAAAAACATTGTCATATGGGTCTGATAATTTACAGCCCTAAAAGTAAGGGTATCAGAGGTATATACAATTCTTAGTCAGTCTTTCCATAGTTCTGCTGTCTGATCAGAAGGGAGCAATTTTGTAGAAGGCAGTAACTTTGATGGCTTGTCAAATGCCACAGACACCACAGAAGGGTCATCACAGAGGCACTTATATAAAGGAACTTGCAATCATCAGGTGCCTTACAAAATCTATCAGGCTTTTTGGGAGCAGGGGGCCTGGAAAGCAGTAGAAAAAGCATCCAACAGAGCAGCCAGAAGAGAAAGAATAGCAAATGGCCTAGGAGAGTACATCTCAAGAAGCTCATAATACCTCTTCCGAACCTCAGGGTCCTGGGCACAATTCCATTTGAAAAAGTCTATCATTCTGGAAATTACATATCCAAAGGAAATCTCCTTAAAAAGAGAGTCACGGCTAGTTGGCTCTTCTTCCTCAAAAGCACATTCTAAGGGAGGCGGAATTTGGGAAAAGGCAAGGGATTCCTCCTCCTCCTCCTCCTCCTCAGAGGAATCTTGCTCCCTAGGCCACTTAAGAGGAGGAGAAGACCAAGGGGGAGCTGGAACAGAAATTCCTTGAGGAGGCTTCAAAGCCATAAGGGCAATTAAACAAACCCAGAGTGAAATTTTGCAATTCACTCTAAGGGTCCTTAGGAGCAAAAAACACGTTTAGTTTTTTGTTTCTTCTTTAAAGGGATGTCAACCTTGTACAACTTAGAATGCTCAGGCCCTGTACTACACTCTACAATGGTAGTCAGTACATATTCCCTAACCAAAATCTGAGGGATACCCCTATACCCTTTGGTAAAAATCAGCCTGAACACCCAAAGCAGACATCTGTACAGCCTCTAGGCACGTCTGTGAAGCCAATTCCATGCCGGCCTCCGAAGCGGTCATTGCAGAGGAATCCAACAAAGGAGCTGGGCTATCTTCTGGGCTTTCACTAACCTCAAGAGAGACGTCCGGCACAGACAACACAGATGAAGAATCAGACCTAGCTTTCTTGACCTTCTTGACCTTCTTCACAAATGGCTGACCCTCGGAGCAGTAAGTTCCTTCTATGACATCTTTTGACAGACACTTAAAACATTGGGCTTCTAAATATATGGCCAAACAATAAAGCCGACAATGCAGAGTCATCAGCGCAAAAGCTTGGCAAAAAGAACAAAGTATAGTCGTGGAAACCACCTAGACAAAATAAACACTACTCGTGACAATTTTTATGGGGATTCTCTGTCTCCCGCACTAGCATTTAGCCTTTCTGGATGACATGAACCCCACAAGCAACAAAAATAAAGCCAAAAAGATAAGAACAAAACCCCAGTGGGACACTTATCTGAAAAATGGCTTGATAAACCAGTAAACAAAGCAAGTGTTCAGACTGACAAATGAAGATGGCCTTCAGAATGGCGGCACAGAAGTTCTGAGGATGGTACATCAGAACGTCACCATTATGACCAACACTGCACATGGGGAGCATACGTCTGACGTATGACATACCCTTAGCAACCTAAAACCTTTGGTATACTGGCCGGACTTCCTTAGCTGCACCAACCACCATGCTAGTTATACAGTGTAAGGTGGGGCTATCAAGAAAGCTTTCAAAAGTGCTTGGGTAAAATGAGATTTCCTTTTGATGTCATGAGTCTGTTACAGGACTTCTGAACACTGAGTAGCAGTGATGTGTAACTGTTAAATAGGAGTTTACCAGTCGTGATGCTCAAAACACAAATTGAGAAAATGGGAACAATGGAAACAACACCTCAGAGAGTGACTACAATGGTTCTTAAGATGTAATATCAATGGGTAAGATACATACGGTAAGCATAAAGGATTATCGTTTAAACTGTAAACCTTTTGTGGCTAGTTTGCAGTATTACAATGAACCCTTTATTCTTAAAGGCAATTGAGAGGCACCCAAGTGATAAGCATTTGCTTGACTTGTGGTGCAAGAGGGGATGAGTTCACCATTGGAGAAAGGGTAATTTTGAGACAGATACTAGCATGAAAACTACATGTTAAAACAACAACGGATTCTCTGGTAAATGATGGAAGATTTGCTAAGGCCCGTTTAACTGCTATTGTGAGTTTGTGTTGCACATGCATGTTTTGAGGTTTATTTCCAAATTAATTTGATTTTGTTAAATGTCTGAAGTTAATTTCTTTTGGGGAGGGGAAGTCTATATAGTTGCAAGCTGCCAATAAGTGCAAGACTATTGAAAATAAACTTTAAGTTCACTCTACTAAATGCAAAAAAATGCTAGCTAGAGGACATGTCATTGGGTAAAGGCTCAAAATATGAACATTAAAGTGTTAATCGTACTCCTTACATGGAATGTCAGTGATCTCACAGAAGAACATAAGCTGGAAAAGTGCATTATGCATGTAAAGCAGGAGATCTCTCATTATGTTGCAAGAGGTCTAGTTAATAAAAAAAGCATATTTACTTTATTAAGGAAGGTTTCAGAAAGGGGTATGATTGTTCTGACAGACGGACAGTAATGAAGAAGGAAAAGTAGATCCTGAGGGCAGGTATCTGATGGTGACAAAATACTGGATGGGACAAGGTTAACCTAATGACATTATACATCCTGCCAAAAACAATTAAATTTAAAATTCTGAGTGATATTTATTTACCCACAAGGGATCATGGTAGTGCCAGAGGACTGGAATTTAACTCATCATAAAACTGAAGCAAGACTTGGACTTAAAACACAGGCGATTCCTCCGGAAGGCAATATCTCAGTGTCTATATGAAAACCACTGGGTTTGTGATGTGCAACGGAGTCATAGCAGACACACGAAATTCACTCAATATTTGAGTAAAAACAACATGTGGACTAGACTGGATAGGATTTATATTATGTAAGAACATGAGTATTTGGTTTGGTAAGTTTATATTCTACCAATACTGACATCAGATCACATACCGCTTCTTTTGAAAGCGAGGGTCTCACAAAACACTTGTAACCCAAAACACTGGCATTTCCCAACATTTTGGATAAAGGAGGAAAAATACAAGCAAGTGACTTTAAATCTAATGGCAGATCTAGTAGGCAGAGCTGTGTGGAGCAGCGGTTAGCATTGTTACCTCACAGCAAGAGGTTCGCCCGTTCGATTCTTGGCTGGAGCACCTTCTGTGTGGAGTCTGCATTTCCTCTCCGTGGTCGAGTGACGTACAAAGACATGCAGGTAGGTGCGTGCGTGAATGGGTGTGCCTTCTTTGAAGGTTGGGCGTCGGGCTAGCAACTCGGCACCATAAAAATCCACTGCCAAGCATTAGTGGACTGGAGTTCTGCTGTGGCGACCGGGAAAAGCCGAAAGACATTACTAGTAGGCAGGACAGATATCACAATGGACGACTTGGACATTGACTGGAAAAGTATGAAGTTATAACTAAAGGAAACATTTGTAGCCTGGGAAAGAGTACATTGGGCAAACAGCTCTAGCAGTATCTGAAAAACTTGAAAAAATATTTAAATATCTCCAAGGCAATGCAAATGAGCTAAATCAAGAAAAATAAGCAGATTTCACTACAATGGGTAACACGACAGAGGAACATCTAGTTTTTGCAACTGATCAAAGTAAAGAAGTCATGAAGTCTTTATATTTTAAGCATACCCTACTGCTCAAAATTGTTCGCATAAATGAAGGCAGCAGAAATTAAAAGGGAACATAACAAATATAAGAGACCCATACATACAACAAATTACCTGGGAACGAATAATTATTGTTCAAATATTGAGAGCTTTCTATCAAACTATATGCAAAACAGGTACAAAATTTGGATTGGAAAATTTAAATTGAGTCATATATATCCAGCCTTGAATAGCTGAAACTTATACAAAAGGAAGGTAACACTTTGATATCCCTATCCAGCAGAACTTTGACAAAGGGACAGCTGGCAAATCTTCTGGGACAAACTTTCAAATTAAATATGGAGAGAGATAAAAATATGACTTGCAAATACTACTTAAAATACTTAGGGGAAAAAAGTGGCAAGCTCTTGGAAAACAGCAGTCATAATGACAGTTCCAAAAGAGGGAAAAGACTGCATTGATCAGGGTTCTTATAGGCTTGTATCAATCCTTAACCACAATTACAAAGTGTCTGTGTCAATTCTCTTAAGTATATTAGCAGAACATCTTCTAAAGATGACCGACACAGACTAATGTGGCTTTATTACAGGAAGCCAAACCTTTCCTAATACAATTAATACAACTATTTCAACAAGAATACAAAAGAATGGGAGAGGTGCTTCTTAGGAGCCCAGATGTGGGAAAAGCCATTGACCGAGTGCACAGCAGGGCTTTGCTTGGTATGTGATTGCACACTTTGGGTTGCCTAACAGCCTCATAGGTACAGTAAGACAGACATACAGGGGGTGCATCTGCTTTCATAAAGACAGAGGGAAAGTTGACCAGGAAACTAAGATCAGATAGTGGAACTAGGCAATATTGTCCTCCCTCTCCACTTTTATTTTCCATGCATTTAGAATTTCTGGCGCAAAAAGACAGGATGATCTACAAGGGGTCTTCTGGAATAATGGACAGGAAAAGATCGCCTTGTCTGCAGACAATACTTTACACTTAACTAGGTCTGACAGAGAGTTTTAAAAAATATTTAAAATATTAGGAAGTTTTACTGAGATTTTGAGAGACAAGATTAATGGGATTAAAACCAAAGCTATACTAGTCAACTATGTTACTTACCTTTGACCTGGTACAACTTTACCCCTTTAAGCATTCACTTTAGGATGCAGTACACAAGAGTTTGGTTAAACAAGAGTGCACAACAGGGACTGAAAGAAACTTGGAATACACAAAGGGAAAAATAATAAGCATGCTTAAAAATGGACAATTCTAACCTTGGACTTGATAATAAAATGCATGCCCATCAAAATGTTTACAGTCCCTTTGATTCTGCATCCAGCTTACGTCTTTCTGTATGAACCAGGAAAATGACTTTTGGAACTCTTTACAGAAATAATTAAGTATATTTGGGAGAAGGCCCTCAGGTGAGTTAGATAAAAATGATGTTGTCACATGAGTAAGAGGGGCTTTAAAACAGGCAAGACTACGACAGGGTTGCACAAAGTACAACAAAAAATACAGGCACAACTTACCAAAGCCAAACACCACCATGATAAGACTGGACACAAGCTATATATAAAATAAGGGGGTGGTGGGTGGGTGCTGCCTCTGAGACTGTGTGGACTTGCACAACTGTACTATATCATTCACAGTGTTTCAGTGGCATATAGGTAGATTCCCAAAGCTTAGCCTGTCTGAAAGGAGGAAGGATAAGGATTCAGGAGCTTCTGCAGAATGGTCCTCAAAGCCTGTTCTTAAACTTAAGAATCCAGTTTGTAGGGCTTTGTAAAGGTACGAATATAGAACCAGGTTGCTGCCTCTAGAATGCTTCTAAAGTCTACACCTTTCCAATATGCCACCAAACAGGCTTTGGTGGAATGTGTTTTAACCTTGCCTGGAATAGAACAGACTTACCCTGGTAGGAGTAACAAACAAACAATAAAAAAGGGCAGCCGAAGAGGAATCATGTGCTTAGAGACAGGCAGACCATTCTTAGCTCAAGAATTGGATATAAACAGCTGTTCAGCACTCCTGAAGTCAAGGCAGCAGCTGAGCTGCCTGGGTACAACCAAGGCATGCAGAATCCTCTCTCCTTTGTTTTTAGGTTCCAGAATTAAACCTGGGAGATTGCTGCCTTGATTTAGGGTAAATTCAGAAACAAATTCTGGAATGAAAAATGGATTAGTGCGTAAAGCAATCCTGTCCTTGTATGAAATCAGATAAAATTGGCCCACCACGAGAACTTGCAGTTGTCACAACAATAACCAAAACAGATTTCCAAGTGATAAACTTTAAATCAGCCTGAAAGGCAGGTTCAAAACACGAGTTTAAGAAAAAAAGTTGAGATCCCAAGGAGTAGGAGGAATTTCATTTTGATTGGGTCTCAAGTGCAACACTCCCTTTATAAACTGTTTGACCACAACAAGAAATCCACGAGCAGACGAGTTTAAAAAAATTCATTTAAGAAAACTCAATGGTTCTTTTGAGCTTTTTTATTTATTTATTTTTTTTTTTAAGTTGTTTCAGGTTGTACCCTTCTGGTATTTAAGCCCTACCTTTGAGAGGATTTTTGTCTAGACACACTGAGCTGAGCGGAGGAGGGGCACTGACCACAACTTTGATCTGTAACATATAACAATGTGTCCTTTTTTTTGCTTATTTTTACTAATTACTGCTTATTCTAGCCATTTATAGCAGTTTTTGTCTGCTGCATACTTTTTTCTGTATGTTATTGCTATAAACTAATACGCATGGTTGTACTAAAATTGTCTGCCTTACAGGTTCTGATAAATAAGGTTTTGACTGTCACACTGTTTGTAAAGCTTCTTTAGCTAGTTTCACTGTGTGAAAGTTATTAACTGGAAATTTTCTCCATTTGTTAAGCATCTGTTTTTGTTCGGATTTCCTGCCAAGGAGTGTATCATACAACTAATTTGTTTGCAGTTAAAATTATTCTTCTTGCTCCTTTATCTGTTTAAAACTTTCACTTAGTGGAGCTACTAGCTGTAGTATAGTTTCTCACCCTCCCTCCCTATTGGTGTCTTGTTCTTATACTTGGGTGACTTTGCAGTTGCCCGCTCCTACTATAAATTTGATCTGGGACACTCCTCCCAGCTGTGTGTCATTAGAGCTCATTCTACCTAATACAGAGAGAACATTTGAAAAGGCCAACTCACTTAGTTTCTTAACCTTGAATTATCTTCTGTTCCTTCTTTCTCCCTTTCCACTTTACTAAAAACACTTTGTTAGAATCTACCATTGCTATACTCTCCTTGTGTTCTGAGTGTGCTTCTCAAACAATCTGGAAATATGGAGCTAATAAGTATATTTTTTCACTTTTTAACTGTTCAGAGTTCTGTACTGTCTTAATTTTTGCTTGACTGAATTATTTAGATATTTGCTATCATTGTTTTCTGATACTCAAGTGCTTCCATCTTGATTTTTTTCCTAACCGACTGCTTTCTGCACTTGTTTTTAGTCATTTTTTTAATTTAATTGCATTTATTAAAACTATTTGCTTTAATATTGCTACACACTCAAGTGTGCTACCTTGCACTACATATGAATTGTTTTTACTGCTGTTTTAGCTGCTTTTCTGTATCAAAAAACGTTCTAAGCTTGTTTTCTGCCTTTCCTGTAACTAATCTAGTCCAAATACAGCTTTGCTGCATCCAGGACTGTTTGTAAGCTTCTGAGCCCCCCAAACCTTTCTGTGTTGGAGGGAAGCCTTCTAGCTTATGAGTGGGAGTGGTAAGCAAGCACTAGGTAGCCTATCTACCACAACAGGAGTGGTTTCTGGCCCAGAAATTGCAGTTTATTGGCCGTTTGGGTCAGTTTTTTCATCCCTTTCAACTTTCTGGTTTAAGAGCCTGTGTTTCAATGGGTTTGCGCTTGTTTAAGCTCTGTGCACAGGCGCCGAGCTGAGGTAAACTATTATTGGTGCCAGAAAGTCTGTTCTTCAGTCTTTTCCTTAGATCTTGCTAGTTCTCTCTCTCTTGCACTTCAAACAGCCTAATTGCTTTGCACTACAGCAGGTTTTTGTTGCAATTACTGTAGCACACCTAAGCATCATTCTTCATGGAAATAGCTCCAGTACTTAGTAGTTATGACTACCCCTTCTGGCATGATTAAAGGGCAGTTCCCTGTGCTTTCTCCTATAAACTTGGTGCACTTGGGCATTCTCAGGCAGTGTAGCAACTGCCTCACATACGCAGACAACCCTCTCCTCTTACCTCCCAACACTCAGACTTGTGAGAGATGCACTTATATCACCAAATTGGAAGCTATGCACTCTCCAGCCAAGACCAGACTAGCTGGTCAAGAGGAGAAGGTCAACACCTGCACTACACCACAGGGAACATATAGCCCTCCAGAACATCCACTATCACACCCACCTTCGCAGATGATCTTAATAGAAATGTACCCAAACAACAGAGACCTCCAAGAGAGAAACGCACTCGACCACCACAACACAGCACAAACCACAGGACACACAGCTCACCTCCACAGTGTGCCCCTCAATCTAAGTCCCTAAGGTTAAACAGCTTGTCCAATACACTAATCATAGATAAGACTCAATAGTGAGGCACACAGATGTCCCATTCACTAGGTTAAATAAGGAGAAGGTAAAAATCAGCTATCATGTGCCAGAATCTGACACACAACACATGCACTCATGTCACTCCACAACAAGTACAAGTATAACTCTGTCATTGTCCATGTGGGTGTGAATGACCTGAGACTAACCTCCCTGGATGGAGGAGCTCTTGGATTATGTGGCCCAGGCAGGTATGACACTAGCCCTCAGTAGTATCCTACCATCACCTAGAATGATACCGCAGTACAAACAAAAAATTACTGACTCCAACAATTGGCTAAGTTTCTGGTGTCATTCTAAGGGGATCCAGTACCTGTTTGGTTGGAATGACATAACTGACAGACTTGATTTTTTTTCCAGAGATGGCCTGCATCTGTCACCCCTGGGTTTCCAGGTACTGGCAAAGGCTCTAGCCACCCCTATAGTGCTTTTTTAGGTGCTGTTCCAAAGATCAAATTACCACCGTAACAGCTATAAATAAATGCAATCTGAGGGTCATGCTGCTCAATGCTAGAAGTCTAAATCTCAAGATGCACTCACTCGAAGCACTCCTCAAAATGGAGAATGACATTTGTGCTGTAATGGAGACCTGGTCTAAGGCGGCAGAAAGCACCCCTGCACTACCAGGCTACAACTCATTCCACACTTTTCGGCCCTGAAATATGGACCAAAGCTCCAAAGGCAGTGGTGTCTCCATATTCAGAAAGGATATGCACACCTCAAGACTAGTAGCCCAGCATAATGCATATTAGATACTTCATGTACAACTATCACTGGGTAAGACAGCGATCCAGGTTATACCCTGCTATAGGTCCCCAACCATGTCTCTAGACTCTCACTCCATGTTCCTAAGCACCCTGGAGTCTATCAAGTTCCAACCCAACACTCTCTTACTAGGAGACTTCAACTACCCCTCAAGCACCAGTACACTAGCCCAACACTTCCTGGAATTCATCAGTTCCAATGCCCTGGATCAGCTCATTCTGAACCCCACTAGAGGAAGGAACATCAATGACCTGGTTATTGCTAACATGGGTGACCATAAACTAATCACCATGGAAATCCACATCTCACCCAAACCCCCCACAAATGTAACCACCTTGAAAAATTTCTCTGAAGCTGATTTTTGACTCCTAAAAACAGAGGTGGCTAATTTCATGGCACCCATGCCAATGGAAAATAGCCGCATGACTGCCGAATCATACACCAATGCACTGTACGAACATGTACATAAATGCATGGCACTAGCCATACCCAATAGAACCAAGACGCTCTCCTCTAAAAAAGGAAGCCAATCTGGTGGTCCCCTGCCATTAATAAACTCTACAACAGAAGGAAGAAACTGCTGCAGAAAAAGGAAGTCCCAAGAATGGAAAAATTCCATTATTATCCTCAGCAAAAAGTTGATATCCCTCATCAAATCCTCTAAAGCCAGCTATGAAGGCAGAATTGCGGCAAATACTAAAAACCATCACAAAGCCTTCTATAGCTACATCAAGAACCTCCACGGCAATACCGAGATTTGCTCTGTGTTGCTGCACAATGGTACCTCCTATACTGACCAAACAGATATTGCCAACATACTGGCCGACAGATTAAATACCATCTTAAGTCCCATTCCACCCCTAACGGCCATTCACAATACCGGAAGAATGCCAGGAACCCAGCATTACATGCAGAACAGGTTAAAGCTACATTGTTCAAGGCGAAGAATACAGCTTCCATGGGACCCGATAATATCCCTGGCAGTGTTCTACATGAATTACAAAGCAAACTGGCACCACATCTGTGTGCCCTGTTCAGTCATAGTCTCACCTCAGGCTTTGTCCCTACTGAATGGCACACTGCTACAGTCATCCCTCTCCATAAAGGAGGAGCGAGTTACAGACCTTGGGAATTATTGTCCCATTAGCCTGACAAGTCTGATGTGTAAAGCTAGGTAGCACATCATCATGGTCCTGATTAACAAAGGTATAGGGAATCTCCAAACTCTAGACCACATGCAATTTGGCTTTGTGGAAGGGAGATCCTGCCTGCTCAACCTGGTTGACTTCTTTGAGTCAGTCACCAGAGCCGTGGATGAAGATATGGCAGTGCATACAGCCTACCTCGATCTGGCCAAAGCCTTTGATACTACTCCTCACTCAGGAATTACTGAAAACTCACCAAACTAGGTATCAACCCCTATATCGCTAGGTGGGTTGCAAATTGGCTCACAGATAGAACACACAGTGTGAAAGTAGCAGACTCCAAGTCAGACTGCCAACCAGTCACGAGTGGAGTCCCACAGGGATCGATCCTGGGTCGTCTGCTGTTCGGCATCTACTTCTCAGAAGTCCAGGCCAACACAAAGGGACTCTGGCTGACCAAGTTTGCTGACAACTGCAAGCTGGGAGTCATTATTAACTCCCCAAGTGATTCAGGCATCCTACAGAAAGGCCTCACTGAGACCAATGACTGGTGTCGAAACCATGGCCTTAAGCTTAACGCCAACAAATACATCATCATCCCCTTGGGTAAAACCTCAGTTCACACTAATTACCACATTGATGGCAGCCCACTGAACACTGAAGGCATTATAAGAGATCTGGAGACACAGGTTGACAGTAACCTCTCCTTCGACCACCACATTGCCACTGTGTTCAGAAAGTCCTTCTATGTGGCACATCTTATTACCAAGGGTTTTGCATCAAGGAAGAAAGAGGACATCGTCTCTCTCTACTCTTCCCTCATTAGACCAATCATCGATTATAATGCCCCATTTGGCATGTACCACACTAGACACCTGCAACAGCTGGAGAGAACACAGAAGTACCTCACAAAGAGGATCCTAGGAATTAAACACATGTCCTACACGAACAGACTCAAAAGACGTCTGCTATTTTCTGACTCATATTGCCTACTTAGAGGCGCTCTTTGCTTGCCTTGCAAAGTCATGTCTGACCAGGCTCTGTTAGAAATGCTGCATCTAAAGAAATCCCAATCCCTCTGCACCACACACTCCAGAGACCTCAACCTCATTACCACTATCAACAGAACATGCTGGAGGGACAGGTTCCTCACCCAGCGACTGCCCATGTTCTGGAACAGACTTCCCATACATGTCAAGCAGAGCACCCAGCTGTCCCTCTTCAAGAGAAATCTTGATGACTGGATGGGTAACAGAAAGTTCACACTGGGGATCACTCCGGTGGCGCTACCTGATAGAGGCACTGGGAAATAATGTCGGGCGGCACGATACCAGGGCACTTCTATGGGCTAGGCTTGTAAAAAGGCTCCAGGGCCATTAGCCTAGTACACACCTATGAGAAAGATACATAAGATAAGCCATTGTTGAGTAACTCTATTTCTAAACCAGAGGGGTAGACACCATACTGGGCCCTCTGTTATCGGTTAGGCACCACCTAGAAAACCTCTTACACTTGTAAATATAAGATTTTCTACCTGCAGATTTTTTTTGTCTCCTTCATTACCTGCAGCACATCCTCAAGGAACAAGTGACCAAAAAGGAATCAAAGCTAGACTTATCCAAGCTGTCAGTTGCAAATGCTCTAAGTTTGGGTCCACCAGTTGCCTCGACACTGTGAGAGCAAATCCAGAATGTGACAAAATTTATGGTAATTGCCCTTGACCAATTTCATTAAAAGGGAGAACCAACTCTGCCTGGACTAAAAGGTTATCACCACAATGGCCCTTGTTATTTTTTTTCCCAAATCCTCAAAAGTACCTTGAGTAACAGTAGAAAGGTTAGAAATGTATAAATGAACATTCCTGTCCAAGGGAACCAAAATACACCCTCCAAGTTTGGCTGCAAGGACATCACAAATAGAATTTTCAAAACTGCTTGTTTTGAAAATAAATGAATAGAGCTATTTGAAATTTTTCCCATACCTGGACAAAACCCTGGAAGACCACTGCCCCGAGTTTCCACTCGAGAGGGTCCGTCCAGAATACGCTTAGTCTGTTTATCACTATGTTTTGCTCTGATGGGATGTATGAGAAAGTACAGTTGTGTACACTTACCATAAATGTAGATGTTAGATTATATTCACTTTTACAGTCATCACATTTGGGGTCATCCCTGCCAGGGTAGCCGTCGGCCGGCCCGAATACCAGAGGCTTAGTATTTCTACATCGGTTGCTGTCGCTTCAGGACTGATGTCAGGTCGTCAGTAGTATGAAGTAATGCAGCCAACGCTATTACACAAGTTTTTCTTGCCCTAACCTGTCAGGAGCCCCCAAGTGGCAGCCAGGTTCTGGTGGTAGAACCCCACCAGTAGAAAGTAAATATCAATATGTCCCTTGTAAGGAAAGGGAAGAAAGGGGGATGGAGGAAGGGAAACCAGGACTGCAATAGTGAATACACTCGGACAGCTACATTTATAGTAAGTGTACAAAACTGTACTATGTTCTTCATGTTTCACTGTTGCAGTCATCACATTTGGGTTGATTCCCAAAGCCGAGGAAATGGGTGGAGGAAGTTAAGGAAACTGCAGAAGCAAACCCTGCCCTGGATTTGGAGAAGAGAGGCAGGTGGTAATGTTTGGTAAAAGTGTGAACAGATGTCCAGGTGGCAGCTTCCATGATTTCCATGGTGGGGACTCCTCTGAGGGAAGCTGCAAAGGTGGAGGCTGCTCTGGTGGAGTGAGTCCTGACCCCCTTGGGGGGAGGCTTTCCATGTTGTCTGTAGCAGAATTGGATGCAGTGTTCTATCCATCTGGAAATGGTTTGTTTGGAGATGGCTTTGCCTTCTGCCCCTGTAGCAAAGCTAACCAGTAATTGATCAGACTTTCTGAAGGATTTAGTCCTGTCTAGATAGAATCTGAGCTGTGTGAGCACATCTAGAGAGTGCAGGACCCTTTCCCCCTTGTTCTGGGGATTAGTAAAAAAGGTGAGTAAATGAATGGATTGGTTGAGAGCCACATTGGACACCACCTTGGGCATGAAGGATGGGTTAGTTCTGATGGATACCCTGTCAGCATGGAAGATGATGAAGGGTTCCATAGCCATGACCGCTTGCAGCTTGGAGACTCTTCTGGCTGAAGTGATGGCCAGAAGGAAAGCGGTCTTCCAGGTGACAAGTTTTAGCTCTGCAGAAGAAGCTGGTTCGAAAGGGGGCACAGTGAGCTTTTCCAACACAAAGTTAAGGTCCCAAGCTGGGGTTGGTGCTCTTCTGGGTGGCCTCAGTTGCTAGCCCCTCTTAGGAACTGTTTGATTAAAGAGTGTGAGAAAAGAGGCTGCTCAGTTGGGAAATGAGCAGAGATAGTACAGGCATGAATTTTTATAAAGGAGAAAGAGAAGCCACTGTGTAGTAGGGTCAGCTAAGTAATCCAGGATGAGAGGGAGGAAGGGCTGTGCCATATTAGCTCCCTTAGCCTGGATCCAGGTGCAGAACCTTTTCCATTTGTCAGCACAAGACTTTCTAGTGCTAGGGCGTCTGGCCTCACATGTAACATCTAGAACATGATTACTGAGGTTGGCAGATTGATCTGGGATTAGGGCATAAGCCAAGCTGCCAAATAGAGTGTCTGCAATTGGGGATTCATGAACTCCCCTTCCCTCTGGGTTAGGAGGTTTAGAATCTGAGGAAGATGGCATGCTGGCAGTGGGGACAGGCTGCGCAGCAAGGGGTACCAGTGCTGGTAAGACCAGTCTGGAGCAATAAGAATTGCCCTTGGTTTTTCCTCCTTTATTTTGAGCAGTACCCTGGGGATGAGGGGTAGTGGAGGAAAAGCATAGACTGATAGACTGACCCAGGGGAAGGGCAGGGCATCCACTTTCCAAGCCATGCAGTGATGCTCCCTGGTGCAGAATTTGCTTAGCTGATGGTTGGTGTTGGAGGCAAAGAAGTCGACCTTTGGGGTCCCCCATTTATGAGTTATTAGGGTGAAGGTTCTTCTATTGAGCTGCCACTCATAGGGGTCCAGAAGATTTCTGCTTTATTGATAAACCAGAGAGTTGAGAGAACCTGGTAGGAGTTGTGCTAACAGGTGCAGCTGCATGGCAGAGGCTGTGTGCCAAAGGGTCATGGCCAGCCTGCATAGAGGGTAGGAGTGAGTCCCTCCCTGTTTGTTGATATACCACATCACAGTGGTATTGTCTGTTTTGATCAGCACAGCCCCTGGGGAGAGAAAGGGCTTGAAAGCTATCAAGGCGTGCTGGACAGCCATCATCTTTTTGGCTGCTGTGCAGAGGGATTTGCTGCGGACTCCATTTGCCCTGTATGAACCATCTGTCCAGGTGTGCACCTCATCTGTGGTGAGGGTCTGGGTGATGGGGGTGGTGAGAAAGGTAGTCCCTTGTTGTGGGAGCATGCTGTTGCCCACCAAAGAAAATATTTTCTGAGGCAAGGAATTATAGGCATGAGAGTCTCCAGGTCTTGACAGTGTTGACACCAAAGGCTTTTTAAGTACCACTGAAGTTTCCTCATATGCAGTCTGGCATATGGAATGAGTAGTATGCAAGATGCCATGAACCCCGGAGCTTCCAGGATCTTCATTGCAGACAACTGGGGTCTGGTGGCTAGTTGAGAGAAGTAGGCTGCCAGGAAAATTTGTTTTGCTGGTGTAAGGAATACCATCTGGGATGCTGTGTCCAGGCTTGCTTCCAGGAAGATAATCTTTGGGTGGGCACCTGTTTGCATTGATTGTGTACCTTAGGGTGGTTAGTAGGGTCTTTACAAAGGCCAGGTGCTTGAGCAGCCTTTCCTGGCTGTCTGCTTGAATAAGGCAGTCATCTAAGTATGGGTAAATTTGAATATTCCTTTGTCTGCAAAAGGCCAGAGCCAGACATTTTGTGAAAACTCTGGAAGCAATAGATAAGCCAAAGGGAAGTGCAGAGAACTGAAACTGTTGAGATCCTGCCCTGAAACGGAGATATTTCCTGCATATTTCCCTGATAGGAATGTGGAAGTAGGCCTCTTTTAGGTCCTTGGAGAGTATGGGTAGCAGCTGCTGGAGGGTGAGCATTTTGAATTTTGGGATCACCAGGAAGGTGTTTAGAATGGATAGATCGAGGATGCGGTGCTAGCTGCCCTCTTTTATGGGCACCAGAAAAAGTCTGGAGTAGAAACCTTGGCCTAGCTGTTCTGCAGGAACGTGCTCTACTGCCCTCATAGAAAGCAGGGAAAGGATTTGCTTTTGAGCCGCTGCCCTGGTTTGTAGGTAGATCTGGAAACCCTTTTGGGGTTGGAAGGATGTGGAAGGAAAATTTGTATCCCTGAGACACTATGTTGAGAACCCAGTGGTCGTTGGTAATGGTGGCCCAGGTGCTTGCATGAAAGGAGAGTTTTCCTCCTAGGGGTAAGTGAAGGTGGGCAGAGGGAGGGGTGGTGGCGGTGAGTCATTGTGAGTTGTTACCATACGGCGGTGGCTTAGAACTCCCTGGTTTTGAAGTGGAGGTAGTCCACTGCTTAGATCTCTGCATTCCCTGTGGCTGCTTTCTCAGGGGTCTGGTTCCACGGGGCCTGGGCTGGACTGGCTTAATGGGAGCAGGAAAGGACTAGTGCTTGATGGGACAATGCCTGCTGAACCTGGGTGGCTGGACCTGTAAGAAATGTCTGCATAGATTTTGCTTTTTCTTCCATCTTTTTTAGGATTTCTTCTGCGTTAGTGCCAAATAAGTTGCCTTTGTGCAAGGGAGTATCCAACAATTTAGATTTGACATGGTCTGGCAGGGGCTGTTCCTTAAGTCATGCATGCCTTCTAATGACAGATTCAGTGACTGCTGCCCTGCAAGAAGCTTCTAGGGCATCAAAACTACAGTGCAAGGTGTGTTTAGCTACTAGATTTGCAGAATTCATTAACTTTTGTAACTCATTAAATTCTGCACAAGCAGGAAAGGAAGACATTTTGTTCATAGATAGATTAGTACTAGACTAACTGCCCTTGTGGGCCATTTTAAGCCTAGCCAATTACCCCTGTGAGGATCAAACCCTGCACCTTGTGTCTGTAAGGTAAACACCTCAACCATTATGCCAGGCTGCCTTACTTTATACTACTGATGACCTGACGTTAGTCCTGAAGCAACAGCAACTGATGCAGAAATACTAAGCCTCTGGTATTTGAGCCGGCCGAGGGCTACCCTGGCAGGGATAACCCAAATGTGATGACTGCAACAGTGAAACATGAAGAACATCTGAAGTATCAGACATAGGTGTAAGGCTAGTTCCTACGCCATCACTGCCAAATTGGCAAATGGGGTATGATCTTTTACCCCCTTGTTTGTTCAGGTACCACATAACTGTGGTGTTATCTACAACCACTAAAAGGGGACCTGGAGACCATAAGTGAAGTCCTTTTAAGGCCTGAATCACTGCTAATACTTCTTTAATGTCGCATGCTGTGTAGCACCCAAAGGACCCAAATCGCCTTGAACTTGAACACCCCAGCACACTGCTATCCATGCAAAATTTGACAGGTCCACCTGGACTGAGTGAACTGGGGTCTGGAGGGAGCCTCAACTGAGAGACATCTGATGCCTCCACCACTGTAACTCTCATTTCACAAATTCCAGCACTTACCCGGAGCTCTAAGAGATGCAGGTGCTAGGTCCAACAATTTTTTTTTTTTTTTTTTTTTTTTAGGTATCACCAAATCTTTCTCATGTTGAGTCTGGCCAGTGATATCATGAAAATCACGGACCCCATGAGACCTAGAATTCTGAGAAATTCTGTTGCGGAGATAGATTCTTAAAGAAAAAAATCTCTGAACATAGTCCGAAAATTCAGGACACATCTGATAGAAAGTCCATTCTTTTTTCCTGTGTGTAGCTTACAACCCAGTGAGATAATTCTTTGTAAGGGCGTGAGACAGGACTTTTGTAGGTTCAACCTGAAGTTGGGAGCAACCAGAATGAATAAGAGTCTTTTGGATCTAAAGGCACTATGAAACAATGGTCCTGAAGAAGAGATAGGACCATCTGGTGGGTGAGCATTTTGAATTTGGGTATTTTCAGAAGGTTATTTAGAAAAGAAATCTAACAATAGTCTTCATATCTCCTTTTTGGGTACTCAAAAGATTTCGGAGTAAAGTCCTTTTCCTTTTTTGTGGTGCAAGAACTGGTTCTACATTTTGCTTGCAACTTGTGGAGTACCACCACAGAGAACAAATGTGTCTGGTCTGGAGAGTGTGGGGGAAGGGGATTTCCCTGAAGGAAGGATGACTTTCTATCCAATGCCAAGAGTATCTTCTCTGAGGTATTCTCAGAACCCATTTGTTGATGACAGGAGGAAGGCACAGGATGTTCCAAGTCACAGCATAGTCATTCTTTGGCAAGGGAATTAGATTTTTGGAGAAAATAACCCCTTTTACTTGGTTTGGAAGCATTATCCTCCTGCCATTTCTTCTTGGTACCCTGATTCTTGTTAGGTTGAAATTTTTGTTTGTTCTGCCCTTTGAAGTTGGATGGCTTGTTGGGGAAGAGCCTTGGAATATGAAGCAATCTAGATAGCCCCCCATGCTGCACGCATCAGTTTATCTCCATCATACCACTGTTTGAGAATCTTGGTCACAGCAGGACCAAACACAAATTCATAACTTAAAAAGAGCCATTCAAAACCTCAATTTTTATATCCTTAGAAAATTTTGGTTATGTAACCAAGCATACCCTCTCAATAAAACAGAAGCAGCTGCATTTCAAGAAATTGTGTTCACACCTTTCCAGACACTCCTCAAAGCATGTTTCGACCCCAGAGTCATATTAGAAACAATTTCATTCTTGTGACACTTCTGTTTAGCACGCAAAGATGCAGTAAAGTAATCTAAACTGTAAACGCAGTGAAAATCAATCTCCACACACAGCCCTGAAAATTTAAAATTCCAAAAACACTAAATTACTAGATTCAGCCAAACTTTCTCCCCAAGATTTTAACCACTTAATTTTATCCGGGGGTGTAGGGTTACAGTAAGGCAAGGCCCTCTTGGCAGAGATGGCAGCTGAAGAAACAGCAGCTGTGTCAACTGACAAAGGAACAATGACAGCTGCAAGATCAGAGTACGCCTTCCATTCCCTCATAGCCTTTTTAGCATCTGGTTTACTAGCCAAAGAAGTTGCACATTTAGTTTTATAGACATTTTCTAAGGCCAATAAAAAAGCAACAACAACCTAAACATCTGGAATCTCATCCTCAAGATCATAAACTCTTGTCAGTCCCTGATGCAGCTGCAGATTGCTTCTAGTCAAATACACCTCTAAACCTAGCTAGCATCTGTGAAGGTGAACACCACCTTTGGTTTTTGAAACTGATCACCTTCTGAAGAATCAGACTGGACACAGAGTATTCACTTCTGTCTGCATCAGTCTCCATTAAAATTCACAGCCACAGACTGATGTCTAGAGAAGGTAGCCCTCACAGTCATTTGGATTTGCACTCTATTCATCTGCTTCCCTCACAGTCACTTGGATTTGCACTCTATTCATCTGCTTTTACTGTGTTTTACTGTACTTATACTGTACCATTTCCTACTTGAATACTTTAGTTTGCTTTTGCTGCTGTTCTTAAGTGTTCAAATGCATTTATACCACTTCTTTTATTACTGCTTGTCAGTAACCTGATTACACTGAGAACACTGTTCTATCGAATTGCTAATTCATACAGTTTTTACTGTTGTGACTGTGATTTTAAGCACTTTAAATTTCAAATACCTCTGCACTTAGTATAGGCTAGATTCAGTCTTTCGGAATCTAGACTGCCTTGTATCACTTGAGCACTAAAACCAGCTCTTCATTGAGACACTGAAAGATTTGCTTGTTAATATTTCCTTCGCACTTTGCTTGTGGTCCTCCAGAGGTTTTTCACTGCTCAGCTCTACTGTGAGGTAGAACACTAAGCCTAACCTCAGAGGTTCCAACACACCTCTCACCCACTAGCCCACTCCTAATTGCGACTTCTCTTCCGGACCATATAAATTTACTCAACACTATGGATGCACAATTTCCCACAGTTTCTCCAGCCAGCTTGGTCAACATGGGCATCCTAAGACAGTGTAGTAACTGCCTCATGTTCACAGACAACCCTCTCCTCCTAGACCACAAAAACTCAATATGTGAGAGCTGCAACTATATTAAGAACCTCAAATCCATGCTCTCTCACACACCAGTTAGTACATATGACAATGAGTGGGTCCGTCAGCATGCACAACTTACTTCCTACTCCACTCAAACCCACATCCCTACATATGTGGAGGTTCTCACCAGAAACATACCTAAATACCATAGACCTCCAAAACACAGGCAAGCATGCTACACACAAAACCTCCTCTGCAGAATACAATATACATAACAGCTCACTTTCCAGTGTCTCAGATGTCAAGCCCTTAAGGCAAAATACAAAACCAAACATATTTGTCATAGGTGATTCCATCGTGAGACACACAGATGTCCCTCTCACCAGGCTGGATAAGGAGAAGGTCATGATCAGCTGTCTGTCAGGTGCCAAGATTCGCCATATCACATATTCACTCAAGTCTCTCAGCAACAGATACTGTTAGGACTCTGTCATAGTCCATGTTGGTGTGAATGACTTGAGATGTACCTCTCTGGACTATATGGAGAGAGACATGATTGAGCTCTCAGACTAGGTGTCAGGCTGGTATGTCCCTAACCTTAACCAGCATTTTACCTTCAAGGATGACGCCTCAATACAAACAGAAAATGACACACTTCACTAATTGGCTTAGTTTCTGATGTCATTCTAAGGGGATAGAGTATTTGTCAACCTGGGACGACATGACTGACAGACCTCAATGCTTTGCCAATGATGGACTTCATCTATCACCCCTGGATTTCACCTACTGGCCAAGGATCTTGCCACCCCTATAGTGCCTTTTTTAGCCAGTGTCTCAACAACAAAATTCCCAACGCAAGAACTCCATCTAACAACCACCTCAAGGTTTTGCTGCTAAATGTTAGAGGAGACTTGAGATGAAACTGCATTCACTGGAATCAGTCCTTACCTTGGAAGAGGGACATTTGTGCAGTCATGGAGACCTGGTTTAAGGTTGTGGAGAGCACCCCAGCCATATCGGGTTGCACCTCCTTCCACACGCTCAGACTACAAACTGAAGGCGTGAAAACTATCAATATTCATTAAAGATAAATACACCTCTAGATTGGTTAGACAGCATGATTCTCTGGAGATACTTCAGGTGTAATTAACTGTTGGAAGGACCCCTATTCAAGTCATTGCTAGCTACAAGACCACCCTCCATGAATCAGGACACCCACTCTGCCTATCGGGATCTACTTGAGTCTTTCAAGATACATTTGAACACCATGGTTTTGGGTGACAAACTACCCATCTATTGACTGGGGAAATTACTCATGTGGAAACTCACTTGCCCAAAGATTCCTCAACTTTATTAACTCCAATGCGTTGGTGCAGGTAGTTGACACCCACAAAAGGGGTACCAACATCCTGGATCTGGTGCTTACCAATATAGGAGACCTACTGTAGCACTCCCATTGTGAGATCCTCTCTGGTACGATCTGACCACAAATCAGTTTCATTCAAAGTTACTATCTCACCTGCCCCCCTCCCGTAGCCCAAGCTAAATTAAAAAACTTTTCCAAAACAGATTATAATCTCTTACAGGATGGTATAAATAGCTTCACTGCACCTCCGCCCTCAGATGAAACTGGCAACTATGCAGGGTTCTACACAAATGCTCTATACAAACACCTGGACAACTGCATTGATGCAACTGTACCTGACTGGACCAAAACTAGCTACTCAAGGAAGAGCAAACCTGTCTGTTGGACAACTGCAATTAACAGGCTTTACAATGAACAATAAAATAGACAGTGCAGTGATTGTGTTGTTGCCTCACAGCAAGAGGTTCTCCGGTTCGATTCTTGGCTGGGGTGCCTTCTGTGCAGAGTCTGCATTGTCCTCCCTGCGTCCATGTGGGTTTCCTCCAGGCGCTCTGGTTTTCTTCTACATTACAAAGACATACGTCTAGAGCATTTCACCCCAGGCCTCCACTGAAAACTGGCTTAGTTCCAAGTCAGACTTTCCAAGTAAACAAATGCTAAATAAATAAATGAGAAATAATTGCTGTCTAAGAGTAAGAGGGATCGAGCCCCAAACTGGAAACACTCCCTCCTCCACTTAAAGAAGCAAATAAGACTCCTTGTGAAATCCTCCAAAGCTAACTATGAATCCAAATTAGCTTCCTCAACTAAGGACAACAATACGGCATTCTTGAGTTACATCCGTGACCTAAAAGGAAAGAGTCAGACTTGTGCCAAATTGGTAGTTAATGATACCACATATACCAAGCTTGTAGACATTGCTAACCTCTTAGCTGAAGGTACTGTGAAAACTTCACTCCCTCCTTCCCGCCACACTTACCCCAAGACAACCCTACCACCTGTCCTCTACCCTGCATCTCTAAAGAGCAGGTCATGAACACCCTCTCTCTAAGGTCAAAAACACAGCATCCATGGGACCTTATAATATCCCAGGCTGCAACCTACATAGGCTCAAACAAGAATTAGCAACACCACTGAGTACTCTTTTCAATCATAGTCCAAGCACTGGCTTCATCCCAGCTGAATGGAAAAAGGCCACAGTTATCCCCTTACACAAAGGTGGTGCTTCCACTGACCCCAGGAACTACAGACCTAGTAGCCTGACTAGCCTCATCTGCAATGCCATGGAGAGAATCATCATGGACCTTACCAACAAAGACATTGGGAACCTCCAAACACTTGACCCTACTCAATTTGGATTTGTCAAAGGGAGATTATGCCTGTTAAACCTGGTGGACTACTTCGAGGTGGTCACCAAGGTCCCCGATGAGGGGAAATCTGTACACACCTACCTAGACTTAGCCAAGGCTTTTGACACTATCCCCCACTCGGCATAATTGACAAACTCATCCAGCTAGGTATCAACCCATCTATCATTAGCTGAGTCACTAACTGGCTCACTGATAGAACCCATATAGTCAAAACAGGGGAATCCACCTCCAACAGCAGACCTGTAACCAGTGGTGTTCCACAGGGATCAGTCCTGGGACCTCTACTGTTTGGAATCTATTTCTCTGAAGTGCAAGCTACAAATACAGGTCTGTGGCTGACAAAGTTTGCTGATAGCTGCAAACTGGGAGCAGTCATAGAATCTCCAAATGATGCCAACATCTTACAAGATGATTTTACACAAGCAAATTACTGGTGACACAAGTCATGACCTTAAACTTGAATGCAAAAAAATGTATTATCATCCCTTTCGGTAAAAGTGATGTTCCTGCTAAATACCACATCCAAAACAACACCCTAAGTATGCACTCAGTGGTGTCAGACCTGGGCAGACAGGTTGACAGCAACCTTACCTTTGATCACCATGTCTCCACAATGGTAAGAAGGGCATTATATATTGCTCATCTCATAAGTAAGGGCACTGCCACCAGAAAAAAAAAAGTTATAACCTCCCTGTACTCTTCTCCCTCATCAGGCCAATAATTGAGTACAATGCCCCTTTTGGTATGTACCTTTCCAAGCACCTGCAGCAATTGGACAGACCACAAAGGTTCCTCACAAAGAAAATTCAAGGTCTTCTGCAGCTGCCCCATGAGGACCGTCTGAAATCACTGCCACTTTATTCTGTTTCATACAGACTGCTCAGAGGCAATCTCTGCCTTGCATCTAAGGCAATCTTTGTCCCTGCTTTACTGGAAATGCTGCACATCTGCAAGTCAAATGGTACACGGGTTACTCACTCTAATGGCATTAACCTAATGACATTAACAGGAACCTGTTGGAGGGACAGATTTGCCTCCCAGAGGTTACCACACCTTTGGAACAGACTCCCGCTTCATCTCAGGGACAGCACCTCATTGGCCCTCTTCAAACGCAATCTGGACAACTGGATGGATAAACATAAGTTCATCCCAGGGGTTCCATCTACATCTCCCTTGAACAGGGGTGACAGGTGCTGATCGTGGAAATAAGGGTAAAACTTGACTAGGCTTGTAAGGGCCCTAGGGTCATTAGCCTAATAACCGCCTATGAAGAAAAAAAGGTAGGCAATCTGCAGTCCGGCTTATGGCAAAAAGAGAGTCATAAAAAAGTTATGTTCTTACCATAACGTTCCATGCGAGTTGTCCATCTCGCCATTGGGTTCGGAGCCGATCCTCGTCTCCGACTCAGCCATTTTTTTACAAGCTCGAGATCTTTATCTAGCTCAAGGCTAATCCCCTATCCCATGATGCCTTAGTGTGCTCCTCAGAACTTGTTTGCGTGTGTATTAAAAGTTGTATAAAGGTCATCTATTATACTGTAAGAAAAAACCTGCAAAAGGTCAAAGTCCAGTTATTAATAAAGTCCAGATCAACCAGGAATCCACAGGCTGGGGTTGGAGGGAGGGAGGGACGCAAGAATAAATGGTGAGATGGAGAACTCACATGGAACGTTATGGTAAGAACATAACTTCTTTATGTGAAGTTGTCCTCTCTCACCTTCATTCTTAACTGATGGGACAGTGTCCCTAGCACCATTAATACTAGCTGGCTCACGGGAGTATATTCTTCAGCACAGTGGACCCAAAGGAAGCCCTGTCCCTGGAGGCCATATCTACTTTGTAATGAGTGATGAAGTTATAAGGTGTTGCTCAAGTTGCCACTGTACAAATGGTATCTATAGGAACTTTCGCAAGAAAGGCTGAAGTAGCAGGAATGGCTCTAGATGAATGAGCCTTTACTTTGCCTGGTAATTTCCTATTCACTGAGCTATAAGTAAAGGAAATACAGTGATAGCCATCTGGACAAGGTGGTTTTTGCTACTGCTGTACCTTTTTTAGCTTCTGAGAATGACACAAAAAGTTGATCAGATTTTCTGAATTCTTTTGTTCTATGTAAATAGAAACGTAATTGTCTGTGGACATTAAGTTGGTGTAGCATGCATTCTGCCTTATTGCCATACTTGGGGGAAAAAGACTGGCAAATCTATGGTTTGATTTAAATTTGATTCTGAACAGACTTTATGTAGGAAGGATGGATTTGTTCGCAGGGACACTCTGTCACTGTGAAACAAGAGGTATGGGGGTTTGACTGAAAGTGCTTGTAGTTCTGACACCCTTCTAAGCTGAAGTGATGGCCACTAAAAGGATAGTTTTCCAAGTTAAAAATTTTAACTCGCATGAAGATGCAGGCTCAAATGGTGGAAGAATTATCCTGGATAGGACGAAGTTTAGGTTCCATGGTGGTAGTGGAGGTTTTATTGGTGGCCTTACAAGACAAGTACCCTTAAGAAAGTCTTTACACAATCTATGTGACAATGTTTGGTCCATTTTCACCTAGATGAAATTTTGATACTGCTGCTAATTGTACCCTGATGGTAGCAGCTGCAGCACCCTCTTCGAAAAGCTTTGTTAGAAATTCTAAAATAGAAGACAGGGGTGCAGATTAAGGCTCAACTTTATTTTCTAAAGCCAACTAGAAAACCTTTTCCATTTGCTAAGGTACAGTCTTCTTGTTGATGTCTTATGAGAAAATATCAAAATGTGTCGTGTGGCAGATGAGAGTTTTTTTTAAGTTGGCTGTTGAACTGGAGTAGCCAAGCTGTCAACTTGTGGGTTGAAGAACTCCTGAAGAGTGGATTAGAAGATATGGCATTGGGTCCAGGATCCAAGGTTCCTCCTGAAGATGAGGTTGTAGGAAGGGGGACGAAATCTAATGAGGCCAGTAAGGGGCTATCAGAATTAAGGTCCTTCCCAATATGCTGACTTTCTGTATGTCTGGCTATTAATGGGAAGGGGAGAAAAGCATAAAGGAGTCCCGGGGGCCAATCGTGTATCAGTGCATCTCTTGGGGACTTCCCCGGAGGGGGATTTAGGGCAAAACAGTTGCTGCATTTTGTGTTTGTGGACGTGGCAAAAAGATCGCAGCAAGGCTGTCCCCATTTGCAGAAAATACCCTACGCTACCTCTTGTTTGAGGGACCACTCGTGAGACATCAGTATTTCTCTGCTGAGTTTGTCCGCAATCACACTGGATCTTCCCGGGATGTGCATTGCTATTAGAAAGCGTTGGGAGGAAGTTGCCCACACCCAAACTCTGAGGGCTTCTCAACAAAGGGAATATAATTTGGTTCCTCCTTGTTTATCATATCACTGACATATTGTATGTTTGGACTGCAATCGTTCCTAGAGGTAGAACATCTTGGAATGCCTGCAACGCTAGAAGCACCGCTCTCATCTCTAGAATACTGATGTGCAAGTGAATCTTGTGTTCTTGCCATATGTCTGGGGCTGTTCTTCCTAGATAATGCCCCCCCACCCTATCTTGGAAGCATCTGTGGTCACCGTGGCTAGCGGAGCTGGGGGAACAAGGGGTTTGCCTATTGTCACCTGGTCTGATTGAAGTCACCAAAGTAGATCCCTTTTGTAAGCTTGCGTCAGAATAATCTTGAGACATCAGAAGCGTCTGCATTGACCACTGTGCAAAAAGAAGCCACTTCAGGATCCTCATAGGCATATGTGCCAGGGGAATTACCGTAATGGCAGCTGCCATTGTGCCCAGCACCTTTAGAACCTCTCTGGCTTGAACTTTTGAGTAGAAGATTCATGACTTCTTTCTGAAGGACCTGAATTCTATTTTTTGGAAGGGTTACCATCATTGTGACTGTGTTTAAATCTGTTCCTATAAAAATGGTATGCTGAGATGGCAATAAGGCAGATTTTTCATAGTTGACAGTAATTCCTAACTGTGCAAATAGTTTTAAGGTTGCATCCCTTGCTTAGATGAGTGCTTGCTTAGTGATGGCAGTTAGGAGCCAGTCTAAGTATGGAAACACACTGAATCCTAGTTACCTCAGGTGAGCTGTGACTAATGCCATGCATTTGGTGAACACTCTGGGGGCTGTAGTGAAGCCAAAGGGCAGAGCCCAAAATTGATAATGACTGGCTTCCAGCTGAAAGCGCAGGTGACTTCTGGAAGGCCTGTCCATTTTTATGTAGTAGTACGCATCCTGAAGATTTATTGAGCACATCCAATTGTCCTTTCCTAGAAAAGGAAGTATTGACTGCACTGTGACCATCCGGAACTCTGTTTTTTTTTACTGACTTGTTCAGTCTGCTGAGATCTAATATGGGCCTCCAGTCCCCTGTCTTTTTGGAACTAAAGAATGTTGAGTAAGTTTTGGATCCTATTTGTTCTGTGGGGACTGACTGGATGGCTCTTTTTTCTAGCAACTTTTGAATTTCTATGGTTGCTTGATCCCTCTAATTGGATGGAACATCTGGGATTCTTTTGATTTGCAGAGGTGGCATTGAATAGGGTAATGAGTAACATCTAGATATGATTCTTTGTCCCCATCTGTCTTTTGCAATTTTTAGCCAGGGGACTTGGTATAAAGACAATTGTCCCCCATCTACCTCCTTAGTGGGAAAGACGGGCCTCTTCTCTCAAGCGCTGAAAAGGCTTACCAAAAAAGATTCACGGTCGCCTTGGTTCTGCAGACCCTCTCTGCCACGTGGTCAGCGTCTTCCATTATAACCTCCTCCTCTGACCCTGAAGGAGGGTTTACCACATGTATCAGGAAAAAGTACAGTTTTGTACCTACCATAAATGTAGATGTCTGATAGATATGCAACTGCAGTGCTGACATATGGGTTGTCCTGCCTCAGGCAGCCCTTCGGTCGGCCGGATTCCAAAGTCTGGGTCCGGCGTCGGCTGATGTCGCCTCTTCCCCGACGTCAGAGCAGCTGGGGTACAAAAGCATCAGCCGACGACCATCTTCTTCAGTGTTTCTTGCCCCAGATGCCAGGTGCCCTCCAAGGAAGGCTAAATTTAGAGAATGGATAAAAAATTCCAGACATGCACAACAGTAATAAACAGATACACCATAACAGATATCCCCAGCTAATTTGAAAAGGGGGGAGTGGACCCAAAAACGAGAATTACAGAGGGGTAGGAGGGAGGGAAAACCTGACTGCAGTTGCATATCTATTGGACATCTACATTTATGGTAGGTACAAAACTGTACTATGTCCTTCAAGAATGCAACTGCAGTCCTGACATATGGGTTGAATACCATAGCCAAGCTGGGGGTGGTAGGATCTAAGATAAGGTTGGTGTAGCTAAAATGCCCAGCAGGACTGCAGAAGCAAAACCTGCTCGGGATCTGGAATATAAAGGCAGGTTGTAATGTTTGGAAAATGTATGCACGGAGCTCCATGTAGCAGCTTCTAGAATGTCCTTTGTAGCCACCCCTCTTAGAAAGGCTGTGGAGGTGGCTGTAGCTCTGGTGGAGTGTGGCCTGATATTGGCTGGCACACCTTTTCCATGGAAAGAGTAGCAGAATCTGATGCAGTTTCCAATCCATTTTGAAATTGTTTGTTTGGAAATTGCCTTTCCTTGTACTCCAGCAGCGTAAGCTACAAATAGTTGGTCAGACTTTCTGTTGGCCTTTGTTCTGTCCAAGTAGTAGCGCAATTGTCTGTGTATGTCCAAAGTGTGCAGAAGCTTTTCTCCTTTATTTTGAGGATTGGGAAAGAAAGTAGGCAGGTGAATTGCTTGATTTAGAGAAACCCTGGATATCACTTTTGGCATGAATGAAGGATTGGTTCTTAAAGAGACTCTGTCCTGATGGAAAATGAGAAATGGAGGTACTGCCATGAGGGCCTGTATCTCTGAGACTCTTCTTGCTGAAGTAATTGCCAATAGGAAAACTATTTTCCAGGAAAGAAATTGCAATTCCGAAGATGCTGCTGGCTCAAAAGGAGGAAGAGTTAATTTTTCCAAGACGAAGTTGAGGTCCCATGCAGGCACTGGTGGTTTTCTTGGAGGTTTGATATTCTTTATCCCTCTTAGAAATTGTCTTAGCAAAGGATGTGAAAACACAGGTGGATCACAGTTGTATTTTGCTGAAATTGCTGAAGCATGTATTTTTATGGAAGAATATGAGAGGCCATTGTGAAGCATTTCCGCCAAGTATTCTAGTATCTGTGGGATGCTCATTACTGATGCATCCTGACCCTTGTTGGCATTCCAGATGTTGAATCTCTTCCATTTGGCTGAATACGTTTTTCTGGTGGAAGGTCTGCGTGCTTCCAGTAAGATCTCTTGAACTTTTTTGGAGAGAGAGATATGGGGAGAAGTTATGGAACCCTCCAAGCTATCAGTTGCAATGTTTGCAGGTTGGGGTGAACAGTCCTGTAATTGTGCTGAGTTATAAGCAGAGGCCATTGAGGCAGGGGCCACGGCTTGGTACGAGTTATGCTCCTTAGTAATGGATACCAGTGCTGTCTTGGCCAGTCTGGAGCTATCAAAATGCCTTTCGGTTGTTCTGCTTTGATCTTCAGCAGCACCTTGGTCATTAATGGTAGAGGTGGGAATGCATAGATTGTTAGAGAATTCCAGCTGAAGGAGAGAGCATCCATTCTCCAGGCTTGAGGATGGTGTGTCCTTGAGCAGAACTTCTTCAGATGATGATTGAGATGTGAGGCAAAGAGATCTATCTCCGGCCTTCCCCATGCATGAGTTATTTGTGAAAAAATGTCTGGATGCAACATCCATTCGTGCGGGTCCATAATGTTTCTGCTTAGACTGTCCGCCAGAACATTGTCCTTGCCTGGAACAAACTGGGATTGTAACTGTATGTTCAGTTTCAGGGATTTTTCCCAAAGAGTCATTGTTAGTCTGCAGAGGGGGTAAGAATGGGTGCCTCCCTGTTTGTTTATGTACCACATAACAGTGGTGTTGTATGTCTTTATTAGCAGATGACCTTGATGAAGAAACTTCCCGAAGGCCTCGATTGCATGAATCACTGCCAGCATCTCTTTTTGATTTATGTGCAGATGCAATTCCCGGGGAGCCCCTTGCCCTTGAATGCATCTGCCCTCCATGTGCACCCCTCATCCATGATCTGAGGCGTTTGTTGTAATGGTTTGGCTTGCTTGAGGTTTGTTGAAAGACATGCCTTTGTTTAGCTGGCTTGCTTGTGCCCACCACAAAAATTCCTTTTGTAGACATGGAATGAGAGGAATAATTGCTTCTAAGTTGTGGCTGTGTTGAGACCATAAACTTTTTAGGTACCATTGTAGTTTTCTCATGTGTAGTCTTGCCAGTGGAATCAGAAGAATGCAAGATGCCATGAAACCCAGGGCCTGCAGGATTTTCCTTGCAGTCATCTGGGTATGTTTTGCTAGGCTTTTGAAGTAATCTGATAATTGTTCTTGTTTTTCTTCTGTGAGGAAAGCCATTTGTGAGTTAGTGTCCAGATTGGCTCCTAGAAAAATTATTTGTTGGGATGGCAGTAGTCTTGATTTTTGAATGTTCATAGGTTCATAGGTTTATACTAGGCTATCTGCCCTAAGGCATTTATAAGCCTAGCCCAAAGTTTTGTGGCTTACGCCACCCCTTATATGAAAAAATACTGTACCCATTAGTTTGTTGTGCCTCTGTCCAGCAGTGACACAGAGATGATTCCCGGGGTAACCTACGATCTCCCATCCACAGGTCAAGATTTCTCTTGAACAGAGCCAGCGAGGTGCTCTGCCTCACATAGACCGGGATTTTATTCCACAGCATAGGGAGCCTCTGAGTGATAAATCTATCCCTCCAGCACGTCCTATTTATATCTGTGCTAAGGTTTAAGTCGCTTGCTCTAGTGGTTTTGGTGGATTTGGATTTTTTGAGGTGGAGCATGTCCATTAATTCCGGGTTGGACATGGCCTTGTATGTCAGGCACATGTCACCTCTGAGCAGATGGTATGCGACTGAATAGAGTTGGAGTTTCTTCAATCTGGCAGCATATGACAGATTTTGGAGTCCCTTTATCCTTTTGGTGAGGAACTTTTGGGGTCTCTCCAATTGCTGCAGATGTCGGGTGAGATACATCCCGAATGGGGCATTGTACTCGATCATTGGTCTGATAAGTGAAGAGTACAGGGGAACAATGACCTCACTAGATCTGGATGTGAATCCCTTCATGATCAGGTGGGCAATGTAGAAGGTCTTTCTAACCACTTTAGCAACGTGAGTGTCAAAAGAAAGGCCACTGTCAACCTGGGTCCCCAGGTCCCTGATAACCTCTTCTGTGCTTAGTGGATTGCCACCTATATGGTAGCTTGGGGTTACCCTGTTTTTCCCGAAGGGTATGACTATACATTTTTGGCGTTTAACTTCAGGCCATGGCTCTGGCACCAGCTATCTGTTTCCGTGAGTCCCTTCTGAAGGATATCCGTGTCCGATGCACTTTCCACTATGGCCCAGTTTGCAGTCGTCTGCAAACTTTGTCAGCCAAAGTCCTCCCATGTTGGCCTGTACTTCTGAGAAGTAGATGCCGAACAATAGGGGGCCAAGGACCGAGCCCTGTGGGACACCACTTGTGACCGGCTTGGAGTCTGACATAGCGCCAGCAACTCTAACCCTGTGGGTTCTGTCCTTAAGCCAGTTTGCAACCCACCTTGTGACATATGGGTTTACATTTAAGCTGGTACGTTTTTCTACAATACCCGAGTGGGGTATTGTGTCGAAGGCCTTTGCAAGGTCAAGGTAGGCTGTATGGACTGCCTTTCCCTCATCAATGGCCTTGGTGACTGTTTCGAAGAAGTCGACCAAGTTCAAAAGGCATGATCTGCCCTTGACGAAGCCAAACTGGGTCGGGTCCAATGTCTGCAAGTCCCCTATATCTTTGTTTATGAGCTCCATTATGATCCTCTCCATAGCTTTGCAGACTAGACTTGTTAAGCTTATGGAGCAGTAATTACCAGGGTCTGTAGAGGCACCGCCTTTGTGGAGTGGGACCACAGTTGCCGTACGCCACTCCTTGGGCACGTATCCTGTGGTAAGGCTGAGATTAAACAGCTGCCTTATGTGTGGGTTTAATTCCTCATTTAGCTCGTGTAGCACACAGTCGGGGACACCATCCGGTCCCATTGATGCTGTGTTTTTAGCTTTAGAGAGAGCAGCTTTCACCTGCGCATTTGAGATGTCTGGGAGGCTACACTCCGCTGGGACAGTTATCTCTCCTTTAGGGGGGGAAGAGGGGGGTGAAGTTTGCAATGAACCTGTCTGTCAGTATGTTGGCAATGTCTGTGGGTTCAGTGATTTTTGTATCATTTTGGACTAATTCTGAGCATATCTGGGAGTTTCCACCCAGGTTCCTAACATAGCTGAAAAAGGCCTTATGATTGTCCTTTGAATCCATGGCAATTTTTCTCTCAAAATTGGCCTTAGTTGATTTTATGAGTGCTCGTATTTTTTTTACTAATAATGATCAGGGGTGACTTCCCTTTTATGGATTTTGTTCTATCATGTAATAGCTTTCTCCTCTTATTGTAAAGTTTGTTAATGGCTGGGGTCCACCAGACTGGACGTTTGCCCTTTGTGGAAAGAGTCTTGGTTTTATTTGGGATTGCCTGATCCATGCAGTCCTGGAGGTGTTCATAGAAGGCATTTGTAAGGGCTTCCGCAGCTTGGGTTGTGGTTTCCACTGGCTCAGGGGCCTTGAAGGATACCACACCAGTCTTGAGTAGTGTGAAGTTTGCTTTAGAGAAGTTCTTCACTGTGGTCTTTTTTGTTTGGGGTGGGGGCGGGATGTGGATTTCCAGTGAGATTAGTTTATGATCAGATCTCACCAATGAGGGATATACTTCCGGTGTGGAGCATTTTGTCCCCATGTTTGTGATAATGAGATCTAGTATATTTTCTCCTCTCGTGGGAACAGTGACTAGCTGTTCCATGGTCCATGTTGACTGTGTATCCCAAAGCCTGTAGTAAGTGAATGACATAGTCCAAGTTTCTTATTAAGGCTTGCTTGCTGTCCGCTTGTATAAGGCAGTCGTCCAGGTAAGGGTATATTTGTATCCCCTGGAGTCTGCAATGTGCAATTACTGATGCCAGGCATTTTGTGAATACTCTGGGCGCAGTAGATAAGCCAAAAGGCAATGCTGAGAATTGATAGTGCTCTGACCCTGCAAGAAATCTGAGGTATCTTCTGCAGCAGTGTCTAATTGAGACATGCAGGTATGCCTCCTTGAGGTCCAGAGTAACCAGCCAAGACCCCTTGCCCAGCATGGGAAGAAGTTGCTGTAATGTCAGCATTTTGAATTTTGGCACAATGAGAAAAGTGTTTAGAGCAGACAAGTCCAGTATAGGTCTCCATTGCTTTTCTTTTCTTGGAACAAGGAACAGTCTTGAGTAGAATCCCTGGCCTTGTTCCTGAGGAGGAACCTTTTCTATTGCTTTGATTTGTAGCAGCTTTGAAACTTGTATGAGTGCCTCTGCCCTTTGATTTTGTGGCAGGTTTGGCATGCCTCGTCTTGTTGGTAAGGTGTGGAAGTGGAACCTGTAACCTTTGTCTATTATGTCCAAAATCCATTTTTCCTTTGTAAAAATGTGCCAATTTTTTGAAAATAAGGATAATTTTCCGCCTAAAGGTGCTTCTCTTTGAGCCTTGGTCGGCGGTGTCAAAGTCAAGTCATTGTGATTGTCCCTGTGGAGCAGTAGAAGTCCCTGCACCACTTCTCTGATTAGTTGGTTGCCATTGGCGGCCCCTGTTGGAGCCTCGGTATTGCCCTCTACCTCGAGCACGCCTGTTTTTTCCCCTTTGGAACCTGTCTGTGTCTGGAAAGGACCAATTCTTCGAAGGCCAATTCCTGCTGAACCTTGGTGGCTGAACCTGGAGGAAATCTTTGACTGTTTGTACTGATTTAGCCTTTTCCTCAATTGATTTCAACACACCCTGTGCATTGTCACCAAATAGCTTGTGTTTTTCCAGAGGTGCATCTAGAAGCTTTACTTTAACATGATCTGGCAATGTCTGTTCTTTCAACCAAGCATGTCTACGTATGACGGCCCCTGTCATAGCTGCCCTACATGAAGCTTCCAATGCATCATAACCACACTGAAGAAAATGATTGCTAACCTGCTGAGTATTATGAACCATATCCTGCAAGGCCTTTCTATCTAAAGGCTCAGGAGAGGCTAACTTTTTCTGCAAATCATCCAGCAAGAAATCCTGGTACTGAAACATATGAAAGAGACAGTTAAGAGCCCTCATGGCAAGGGTGGATGAGGTATAAACTTTTTTACCCCACCTCTCCAGGGACCTAGATTCCCTGTCTGAGGGCAAAGGATTTTTGGCCGTGGAAGTGGCCACTCCTTTGGGCCCCTGAGAAATAGTTTCTAGATCAACAGAGTGGGCCTTAAAGAGATGTTTATGAGTTTCAGGAACCCTGTAATATCTGTCAGGTTTGACAGGAGCAGGAGGGAGAGAATCAGGAGAAGTACTGGAGTCTGAGTACACATCATCCAAAACATCTAACACTGGGGGTATAGCTAAAGGCCTGTGCTGGGGTAACTTAAGGAAAGTCCGAAGCCTTTTCCTGGAGTCGGAGAAATCCTGGCCCTGCCACTGAAAATGCTCTCTCATGGAGTGGAGAATTTCCCTGAAAGAAATATCCTCAGGAGGAGAGGCAGAGGGAATGGATTCATCAGCATCAGAATCCTCGTAGGCCAGGAAGGATTCTTCCTGGGAATCTGAATGGCCTGACTCACCAGAGGCTTCATCTGAGGAAAGGGTGTCTGTCTGCTCAACCCTAGGCCTTTTGTCTGAAGGAGGCTGAGAACCTCTGTCTGGATGAGCCTGAGAACCCCTGATTAAAGAAATTAGATCTGCAGCTAAGGTCATTATCTGTTTATCAGAAGTGGGACCCTGTGAAAAAGATTTAGGAGGGTGAGACTTAGCCAGGCTGGCAGCCTTAGCACGTGTGTAGGCCTTGATGGACATAGACACAGGAGGCCTAGCTGCCCCACGTGCTGGAGTAACTTTGTCCACCGGTATGGTGTCAGGCAAATCTTGGGCTTCGGTTTCAGGAGGAAAATCAACAACCGGCACCGGGGTAGCCTCCGGGACCGAAGGGTGCGGTAAAGCGGTGTCGTCGGCCTGGAGCGGTTGAATTACCACCTCCGAAGAGACAGATGCACTCGCAGTAGGCTTCAGCGTGGTGTCGGATGAAGTTGCGGGCCGAGAATGGCGGTCCCGGTCCTTCCGTTTTTTGGAAATATGTGCTGTCGGTTGTTCCAACGGCATGATATAGGAGTAATTTTCCCCAAAAAAGTCTTCAGCAAATTCTGCCCTGCGCCTAAGTGTGCGCTTATTGAAGCAAGCACAGGCCGAGACGTCGTGGTCTGGGCCAAGGCAGGGAAGGCAGTAAGAATGGAAGTCCTTATGAGGTATTTGTTTACCACAAGACAAGCAATTATTAACTTTTGCAGTTTTATCTGACATCGGCTGAGGCAAGAAAAGGTTCCCCAACGGGGTACTTAGCTTTTTGACGACTTCGGTATCTGAAAACACAGGAGCTGGCCGACCGGCACTTGCGAACTGCTTTTGCTTTGGCACCGTGCGCCAAGAAAGACTGAAGAAGATGGCGTCGGCTGATGCTTTTGTACCCCAGCCGCTCTGACGTCGGGGAAGAGGTGACATCAGCCGACGCCGGACCCAGACTTTGGAATCCGGCCGACCGAAGGGCTGCCTGAGTCAGGACAACCCATATGTCAGGACTGCAGTTGCATTCTTGAAGGACATCTTTCTGGGATTTCCGGAACCACATCTTCCCCCCCTTTTGACTCTTGAGATAGGGTCTGGAAGGGGGTGGAAAAATGTACTCCCGCAGCAGAGAGAGTTTTTCCCTCCTGTTCACACCTGGTTAAAGTCTCCTTTACTTTAGGCCCAAACAAGGACGAGCCATCAAAGGGGGTGTTTACAAAGGATGATTTGAAGGGTTACGTGAAGTTATAGAGGCGCATCCAGGAGTGTCTCAATGGCGATTACTGAACACGCTTATCTACTGGAGCCATCGGCTGCATAAAAGATTAGCCTCATGTATGAGTTCACCAGAGAGTTAAGGGTGGAGAGTTGGGATGATACTTCCTCTGACATCCCCTCAGCTACTGAACCCTGAAGAAAATCTCCTAGCTCTTTTATGAGATCTCTCTGTAACCTAGTAAAGTGGTAAATAGTTCAGAGACCTGAGGGTAAAGGCCGCTGCTGAAAACATGCACTTTCTGTATCTGACCATTGTACATGAATCTTTATTCAGAGGATGAACAGATGAGGATGTTTCTGATAACTCCTTTTTAGTGGCTGCCGCCGCCACCACCATAGCATCTACTGGAACACCTTTTGTTAAAAAAGCTTTGTCTTCTGGGCTGGTGATAAATTTATTAGGCCTCCTAGGGATGGGCTCCACTGTGTCTGGAGACTCCAACACCTTTTGACAAAATAATTCCATGAGGTCGTCGAAAGGCGGAGACACCCAGGAGGAGGAGGGTTGAGATCCAAAAGCTTTCACATACAGGGATTCCTCATCAGTAGGACTGAGGGGCATCTAGCCACCTCTCTGTTTTAGGATCTCTAGGATGTCCACAAAAGAGGCATCCTCAGAGGGCAAACATGGAGACCCTTCTGATTCATCGAAGTCCGTGTGAGATGTAACCGACTCCTGTGGGGAGTTCAAATGCTTCCTCTTGCAAGTTTTCTTTCGAGAACCCTCTCCAGGAGGATATTCTGGAGAGATCTTGGAAGATAAGGGTCCACCCACTGGGGTTTCCTGAAGTTCTGGATCTCTATGCCTTTGTAGAGTCAGTTTTGTTGAGACAGACACCGGTGCCCTAAGGGATGGAAAAGGAGTAGCCGAAGGTAAGGCTGTCTCTGAAAACAGGGCTCTCCTCATAGCGTCTCCCATGAGCCGAAGAAGCTCCGGCTCTAAGGAACTGAGAGGCACCCCCGCCACCACAGGAGTAGGCTCTGAGGCAGAGATAGGAGCTGAGCTCACATGAGCTAAAGCCTTGAGATCCAACAAAAGGTCAGCTCCACTCATCCCCCCCAAACCGACTGGTGAGTGCCAGCTCCTAGACTCCTCACACGGCACCAAGGTAGTCAGAGATGTAGGAGCCGAAGATCCTGGAACAGGTCTCCGCTCCAACAATCCCATCACCATCAGTTCCACCCGTTCCAGCTCCGAAACCATGGGTTGGGTCAGAGGAGGAATCGAGATAGAATGGGGGAGGTACAGTCTGTTCTGAGGCCGTGAGGGTTGATTACAATAAAAGTTTGCCCAGTACCAGTGTCTTCAGCAGTCTCTGCACCACATGATCCACATCAAAATCAGAAAGGCTCCTGGAGGATCTGGACGATAGGGCTGGAGAAGCTGACATTTGCAACAGTGGTGATCACAATGTAGGAGATGCTGGCTCCAAAGCAGGGGACCAGGTCCATACTGTTAAAATCAATGCCTCCGAAATCATTTGAGCTGAGGTTGAGGGTGTCTCTGATCCGATATCTTTAGCTGCTGTCAGAGACATTCTAGGTGTCTTTTTAGCTGGCTCCGACTCCTCCGAAGTAGAGGATCTTTTGGAAGATTTAGTCTTATCAGATGAAGGGGACTTAGCCTTTTCCTAGGAGCTTTGACCTTTTTGCATGGCTTCAGCAAAGCTAAACTTCATCAGTCCTCTTAAAATTAGTTTATTTTTCATTTCATGGAGGACTCTTGCACTTCAAGAATGACAAATAGCGCAAGAGTCCTGCAAATGAACTGCACCCAAGCAATAGACACACACTGTGTGTCCGTCTGTCAAGGACACCTTTTGCCCACACTTTGGGCATTTTTTGAAACCTGAAGGTTTCAACTCCTTTGCCCATTTTGACATTCTAACAGCAATGTATTTCAAAGGAACAATCAGTTTTTTTAAACTCTCTAACTTAACTGAGGTTATACGGACAATTACATTTATTTTACTAGAAATTTCTGAAGGAGAGAAGGTATGCAGACACACAACCTATGGACCAACACCCACAAAAGTTGAAGAAAAAAAAGCCCTCTAATTAAAACAGACTTCTATAACAATACTAAACACTGTATTCTGTTATAATTATCAAAAAACACTAACTAGTAAAGCAGAAAGAGCCCTCTAACTTAAGTGAGCTACTAAATAGAAACTATACACTCCACACTGCTAAACACTGCAGACTTTAAATACCTAGAATAATACTTAATGGCATAAGCCAAAAACACTCAAGAACTACGTAGTGGGAAAGGGCAAGGGGGGGGGGGGGAGCCAACAAACCGACAGCCTGGTGAGTTCAAGGGATTCTATTCTTTAAATTTTTAAACTAGTAGAAAAACTATAAACTACACTGCTTAGGAGCAATACAAATTATTCTGAATAGTGATACTAATAACAAGAGCCTTAAACTAGTAAAAAAGTAAGAAAAAGTTTGTCAATTAGCCTGAGCTAGTCAAAACAACGCTCAATCTGTTTCTGCGGTTTCATGGGATAGGGGATTACCTCAAGCTAGTTGAAGACCTCGAGCTTGTAAAAAAACGTCTGAGTCGGAGCTGAGGATCGGCTCCGAATCCATCAGTTAAACATGAAGGCAAGATAGGACAACTTCAGATCTGATGTTTTTAGGTGCAACTGCATTTGATGGGGGAGGGCAACAGTATCAGGATCCATCAAGTCATGGTAAACACCGACCAGAATAACAACACTGACATGGCTGACTAAGGGAAGAATTTATTTTATTTATTTATTTTACATTTTTTAACCGGGATAGTCCAACTGGATACATGTCCATTTTCAGTGGAGGCCCGGGAAGAAAAGCTCCAAGGAGACAAATTTACAAGACATACAGATAATTCTTGGATACATATTTCAACTAGGTCCATTAGGTATGTAATTGGGCACACATAAAGGTATTAAGCATCAGACAGGTACAGTTGACAATAGGTTTATAAACAACAATGTACAGCACAGACTAACACAGATATGCCATCATTCTTCTGTTGTGGTATACAATTTTATGAAGGTAAAACATTAAATTTTTGTTAAGCCAAGAGTTACATTAGTATAGAAGTGGTACAAGTATTAGTCTGGTGTGGAACACGGACATAGCCATTTGTTGCCAAGGTAAGTTTTGATAGTTATTTTAAATTTAGAAAGGGATGCTTCTAGGGTTATGGATGTAGGCAGGGAGTTTCAGATTTTGGCTATATAAGAAGAGTATAGGGAGTCACCAGCGTGGTTGTGAGATCTGGTAACTGCAAGCAGTAACTTGTCTGTGGAACGGAGTTGCCCAGGACAGGAATACTGTTGGATTATGTTTCTTAAAGAAGATGTTATACTTGGATGAGAGAGTAGATTGTGTGTGATAACCAGCTGGTTATAGGTTAGTAGGTTTGGTAGTTCAAGCCAACCCAATTGCTTTAGGTTTTGGCAGTGATGTGTTCTGAAGGAGCTGTTGTTGGAAAATTTGGCTATCTGATTATTGCAGGTGGTCAATTTATTGGTTTCTGTTTTGGATAGGTTGGTCAAGATTGGTGCATAGAGTAGAGTTGAGAAAAGGTGTGTTTGTGCAATTGTAGTTCTAACATTATGGGTCAGGAATGATTTGTGTTTGTAGAGACTTCCCAGCTTTCTGTTAGTATTTTTTATGGCCAGATTAATGTGTACATCAAATTTGAGCTTGTTATCAATAATAATACATAGAAGTTTTGTCTGGGATTCAGGTGAAATAGTGGTCCCGTTTTTTGAGTGGATAGTAAAGGAGGAGGTGGGGGGAGTAGTGATTGAAGGATGAAATATGAGGAGCTTAGTTTTTTTGGGGTTGAGTATCAAAGCATTCTCAGTAAGCCAGCTTTCAATGGAGTGAAAATTTTCCTGGGTTATTTTGTGTAGGTCTGCTAGGGTACGGCGCTGCATATTATAGCAGAATCATCTGCGTATTGGATAAGGTTTGAACTATTTACAGCTGAGTGGAGATTTTTAGTACAAACTGAGAACAGCAGGGGGCCCCAGTATAGATCCCTGAGGTACACCAAGTGTCACAGGTAAGAGTGGAGACAAGTTATTGTTCCATAGTACTGCCTGTTGCCTATTGTTGAGGTAGTTTTTAAACCAGGAGACTGACAATTTATCTAGGCCTAGGTTAGTAAGGTGGGAGATTAATTTTTCATGATTAACCATATCAAATACCTTTGCTAGATCTAGGAAGAGGGCTGAAGAAAGCTTACCATTGTTTCTGTTGTGGGTAATGGTATCTGTGAATGCTAGCAGGGCAGTGGTTGTGCTATGACCTGGACAGAACCTGTGTTGGGTTTGGGATATGAGTTCTTGATTAATAAGGTGGGTCATTAATTGTTGGTGAATACATTTCTCCAGTACTTTGGCAAGTGGGGATAGGATAGCTATTGGTCTGTAGTTAGATATATCATAAGAATTGCCCCCTTTATGAAGGGGTATAATATAGGCAGTTCAAGGGTACTGAGCTTTCAGAGATGGATCTGTTTATTAGGATAGAAACTGGTATAGTTATTGTAGTTGCCAGTTTTAAGAATTGGTTGGGGAGGGAGTCGGCTCATAGTGTTGCTGATTTTAATTGAGAGAGTAATTTTCTTATGTAGGAGGTTGGGGTGGGTTGTAGCTAAAAAGTAGGGCTGTTATTAGGTTTGGGGTGGACAGTAGTGGTTTTGGTAATGAGGTTGCTTTTGTGCAAGGGCAAGTACCGTCTCAGTAAAGAAAGCATTAAATGAGTCTGCTATGTTTTCTTTCGTTAACCCTGTTATTGGGGGTGGGGTGGTAATTTTTCCGGGGTGTAGTAACCTGTTTAAACCTGCCCAGAATGTTTTTGGGTTGTTCATGTGTTGATTTTGGTGGGTAATAAAGTAATTTCTTTTATCTTGCATGACTAGTTTTTTGGTTAGATTTCTAATCTATTGGTATGCTTGCTGTGTACTTGGGGTTTTGTTGGACCTCCAGGTTTTCCAGGCTCGATTCCTGTTATTTTTTGTCTTGTTTCCCTAGTTAACCATGGAACTGCTTTGGCCTTAACTTTGGTAGTTCTTTCAGGGGCATGCCTATTTAGTATTTCTAGAAATGTGGCGTTAAAGTGTTTGGTGGCTTCATCTAGGGCTAGGTAATACAGTTAGGACCAGTTTTATAGTTTTAGATCATGTAAGAAGTGTGATAGGTTAAAGTGTTTTTTGTACATAACTGCTTGGAGTATAGGGGTTTGGGGGTGGTGGGAGTTGTATTTAAGTAAGAAGGTAGCCTGATGGTCGCTTAGTGAGTCAGGAAGTGTGCCTGCTAGGTAGGAATAAGGAATTTTATTTAGTAAAATCCAGTCTAGAAGAGTTTTATTTTCTATTGTTATCTATTCTAGTGGGTTCTTTGATTAGTTGAGAGAAGGAAACTAGGTTGATATGATTAGTGGGAGCCTGGGAAGAGCATGTGAGCCAGTCAGTATTAAAGTCCCCTAATACAATAGTCTCCTGAGGCAAGGATTGTGATAGCCATTGTAATAAACTTTCCATGATAGGGATATTATTGCCTGGGGGTATATAACCTGTTACTAAGTTGATAGTTTTGTTGAAGAAATAATAGAAAAGATAAACTATGGCCCCACACAGCAAAGAGGGTTAAACTGTATAAATATATTGGAAAAAATTCAGAATGGGCTGTTTGTTCTAAAACTGCACAGTGTAATAACCAGCACACACCGTCACAGTACAAAGTAAAATTCACTTGTCCAAATAGTCCACATGCCCTTAAACCAAACAGAAAATCTTTAAAAACACATGAATCATTTAATTCTCATTTCAAAATGAAAACAAAATCTCTACAGAAAATGCAAATAAAAGTAATTTGAAGTAAAAATGTGATTTCATGATAAAAACAGCTATAGCATGTTAAATTTGTAGTAAATACTGCATAAACGGAGAAAAAAGAACTTCAAAATGAAGCAGATAAACAACAGAAATGGCAAATGTGATTAAATTGTGACTAAACATGCATAAAACAGTCCTTAGCATTCCAATGACTCCAGAAAAGTACACTTATATAAGATCTTACTTTAACAGTAAATTTCCTACTTTTCACTATTGCAGGCCATCCTCTTAGCATCTTAAGTCAGGCATATGTTCCCCGCCTAGGCGTACAGCATAAAGCTGACATATGCACGCTCAATACTCAGAAGTGCCCCAGAAGAACTAGAGCAACCTCAGAATAAAGAAGGATATGTGCATCCAAGAGGGAAGAAGAGAAATGGGGCAAAAAGGCAAAGACCCCTCAGCCAGAGTGTTCCCAACAGAAAAGACAGAAGGGGAAGCAGGAGGAAGGGACTGAATACTGCAACAGTGAAAACTAAGGCATCTACTGTTATAGTAAGACCTTACCCAATTATACTATGTCCTTCCTTATCACTGTTACAGTATCCACTACATATGTGAGATTACCAAAGCTACTGTAAAGGATGACAGGAGGAAGGCACTGAGGAACCCTCCACAAACCCATGAAAGACAGCCCTGACAAATCCTGCTCTGGCTCTGGAAATGACATCCAGCTTATAATGTTTAGTAAAAGCATGGACAGAAGACCAAGTAGCAGCTTCTAGAAAGGATCTAGTATCCAGACCCTTGAAGAAAGCTCCAGAAAAGGCTACTGCTCTTGTAGAATGCGCTCGCAGAAAGTTGTTTACCATGAAAAGACAAACAAAAAGAACTGGCCTTGGAAATCCAGGAGGAGATGGTTTGCTTAAAAAAGACAAACTCAGTGCCCTGGTATTAAAAGAAACAAAAAGCTGCTCAGATTTGCAAATAGCCTTTGTCATATCCAAATAATATCTGAGATTCTATGTAAATCTTCAAGGTGTACAGAACCTTCTCACTAGCAGACTGTGGAGAAGGAAAAAAGGAAGGGAGCTGGAGAGACTGATTGAGGGACAACTCATTGACCACAATGGACATAAAAGAAGGATTAGTTCGCAGAGAGACCCTACCTCTACGAAAAAACAAAAATGGAGACCCGCCATCTGAGCCTGAAGTTCAGAAACTCTCTTGGCTGAAATAAGCACTAAGAGAGTCTTTCAAATGCAATGTTGCAAGGAAGAAGACACTGTAATAGTTCCACTTGATAGAGAAAAACACACAAGTGTTTTCTTTTCTTGATCTGATTTTAAATTCATTTTAGAAGTTTACATCTGCTTTAGCAGAGGTCTTTAACCCTGTATTAGTGATTCCTGTGCATAGTTGCACTATATTTTGCTGTTTAAGTGGTCTAACTTTTACTGAGCTCTAGTTTCATTCTTGTATACTGACTGTAATGTCAGGCTAGTTCTGGATTTGTCTTTGCATTGAGGCAGTTCCAAGCCAGCCAGATCAAAGCTGGGGACTAGTTGCATTGTTAAATCCAGTACACATCTGTTACTGTCTGTCCCTTATGATAATTTGACAGCATAATTCTCTCCCCTTCACCATTTACTGGCTGTTGACAATAAGCACATAAGTATCATTTTGCAAAGTCTCTCCCCTTAAACTATTCCCTAAGCTAAAAGACCTTTGATAAAATTGCTTAATATTGCACTGATTTTTAGTACTAAAGTAGGAATTTTTTTTTATTGGTGGTGGCCGGAGAACGTTTCCAGGCTAGATGTTTTGTACTGAAATTTAAATACTCAGTAGCAAGTCCACCCAAACATGATTTAAGTTATATTTCTTGTTATTCACTCAAACAAGCAGTTATAGTTAGCATTGTCCCCAGAGTTATTGTTGTCAGCATCATGGACCAGCACTTCCCCCACAACTTCTCTTGCCTGAGACAGCGTAAGAACTGTTTTCATGCTGTCTGACAATAAGTACAGATGTGTAAAATCTTAATAACGGTAAATGTCCTTCTCTTCACTGTTGCAGTATTCATTACGTTACATATCCACTGCCTAGGGCAGCCCAACATCTGGCCAGTATGCCAAAGTCTTAGGTTGCTTTAAGGTATGCTGTACGTCACACACATTCCTCATGTAGCGTAGGGCATAAAGGTGACATCCAGATGCACCATCCTCAGAACTGAAAGGCCCAGTATCAACAATAGTCCAAGGAAACCAAGAGGTAACCAATACATCCAGAAAAGAAATGGACCAAAAGGGAGGAGGGAGGGAGTGAATACTGCAACAGTGAAGAGAAGGACATCTACAGTTATAGTAAGATTTTACACAACGGTACTATGTCCTTCCATATCACTGTTGCTGTACTCATTACATTAGGGAAGAATGCCAAAGCTCAAGAAGAGGAGGAGGAAGAGGAAGACCCAGCAGAGCTCTCTAGGAAGCCATGAAGGATGATCCTAGCAAAGCCAGCTCTGGCTCTGGAGATTCCATCCAACTTGTAGTGCTTGGTAAATGTATGCACAGAAGTCCAGATAGCTGCTTCAAGAAAAGAGTTAGCATCCAAACCCTTGAAAAAACCATGAGAAGAAGCCACAGCTCTAGTAGAATGAGCCTGAACAGGAAAAGGAAGGTTCTCAGCATGAAAAGAACAACAAAAGGAAATACTCCGTACTCAGAACTCAGTAAAAACAGCTGAACGCAATTTTTATTATTAAGCGTTTTCGCCTTGCTGAAAGTAGCTTGGCTTCTTCAGAGATAAAAAAACATTTAATAATCAAACAAGGTTAAATAGTCTAAGGAAGTGATGTCACTAAAAAACAATTAACTTAAAAGGAAACACGTTCTTTTTTATATATAAATATATAAATATTTCAGCATGCTTCAAGTGTTCTTGTTGTTAAAACAAAATTACATACTATTAGTTGATACTAAAATATTGCTATCGCTGTGTGCATAAAAAATATACAAGTCTGCTACCTAATTTATAAAAATGTAAAAACCCACAAAACAGTAATGTAGTAGTTCATGAGAAAGTTGAAATCATGAATAATAACTCCTAAGTTTTAAAACCGGTAAAATGTTGCAATTATCATTCAGACCGGGGGAATGGAAGGCGTCAGTTCTAAATTGCCATTCCAATTCTTTCAATTCCAAAAGTAGTGGAAAGGGACCCCCTCTAATGGATTGAAAGGTTTGATCTATTGCCATAAAGGAGAAGCTATGTCCAGGAAAATCTATTAGATGCTTTGAAAGGGCATTATTGGTGTTTTTAGTCCTTATGGCATACAAGTGCTCATAGATTCGATCACGTAACCTGCGGTCCGTCTTTCCAATGTAGAAAGACGGACAGCAGTTACAAAATGCAATATAAACTACTGCTTTACTTTCACAGTTCATAGGCATTTTGATGGTATATTTCCTGTCCCTTACTGTGAAAGTATTGCCAACTCTTACAACATTACATCTGTTGCAAAAGCCACACGGGTACATCCCTAATCTCTTATTAAACCTATTACCGTAGTTGTTGCTCTGCAGTAATTCTTTTAAATTTTTGTTCCTTTTAAATACAAACTTTGGAAAGGAACCAAATTTTTAACTAAAAGGATTGTCTAAAATAAAGTCCCAATTCTTTTTAATAATTGAGACAATCTCTCTAGAATCAAAGCTAAATGTAGTGATATAACTAAGGGACGGATCAAATCTTGTTCCTTCCACCAACCCTACATTCTCAATATCTATTCTCATTCCATGTTGGGAGGTGTTTAATAAATCTACCCCTACTGTATTTATTGACAAAATAGCCCTAAAAAAACCATTCTCTCTCTTTGTAGTTACTTCTTCCAGTATCTCCTGTACAAAATGGTAAGGGTAATTTCGTTTTAAGAACATGTCAGTAAGAAAACTACACTCAGCGTAGAAAAAATCCAACGTACTGCACATTCTCGCTGCCCTAACAAATTGGCCTTTAACTATGGCCTTCTTCTGCCTGCGTGGATGTTGGCTGGAGAAATGCAAGAACGAGTTGCAGTACGTTGGTTTTCTAAATATTCTTGAGGTAAACACCCCTTTCTGTAAATCTTTTTCAAGTTTTACATCTAGGAAATCAATTTCTGAAGTAGCAAACGTGTAAGTAAATTTCAAGAATTGTGTGGTTAAGTTAATTTTAGAAACAAAATTATTGGCTGTCAGTTCATCACCCTCAAATAAGATAAAGATGTCATCCAGATATCTTGTATAATATTTGACAAGGCTAGACAGATCACTTGAAGCAAAAAGAAAGTGGTTTTCCCAATAACTCATGAACAGGTTGGCGACTACTGCTCCACAAGGGGAGCCCATAGCAACCCCTTTTTTTTGCAAGAAGAATTTTTGATCAAACATAAAATAGTTATAGGACAACACTATATCGAGCACTCCAATAATCACATCTATTTCATTGTTAGGTGCCCCTAATTCCAAAAGTAGCAAAGACAACCATTCAAGTGCTTCATTGTGGGGAATAGAGGTGTATAAATCAACCACATCAACAGTGAGAAAATTTAACTCACTGTTGAAGGGTTGATTACTAACCGCCTCTAAAAATCCCCAAGAGTCTTTGCAAATCAATGGGAAGTGCTCCATATATTTGGACAACATTCTGTCAACCAATTTAGCTGCAAAATAAGTAATGGAGGACCTGCCATCTATTAAGGCTCTCATAGGGGGGTTCAACAGGTCTTTATGTATTTTTGGGATGCCGAACATTACCGGTATTTTTGGTAATGTTCTATCAATGAAATTATATATATCCTGATTGATTTTGTTTTCAAGAAACAAATCACGGTAATATCCCCTTATTCTATTGTATGTACGGTGCACTTCATTCAAAGATGCTTCGGTGTATGCCTCTGATTCTAAGATATCAAGCATCTTTTCTTTGTAAGTGCTATCATTAAGTACTACAAGCCCTCCGCCTTTATCTGGTTTAAGCAATCTTATAGATTTATTACGAAGATTGCATAACATTTCTGTTTGAGCTCTAGTGATATTAAATTCAAATTTAGACCTAGATCTATGATTATTAACAAATAAGTGTCTCAAATCAATCTCACATGCTTGTTCAAATGCCAGTAAAGCGGGGTGAAGTGGTGGATTAAACACACTAGGAGGTTTTAAAGGGGACCAGTTACTCGAGTCATTAATTTCTTCATTAAAAAATAACTTCAGATTCAGCTTCCTAATAAAACATTTCAAATTGATTAACTCTGTAGAAACGTCTCCAGATCTGCTGGGAACAAAAGTGTAACCATATGCTAACAGTTCAATCAGTTCTTTTTCAAATAAACAGTCAGTGAAATTGTAAATTTTAAAGTCCCCTGTTGAGTTTGTCAATATTTCAGGCCCTGCAGGTATAGGTATTGAACCCCTCTCATTGTCCTCCAAAAAGTTACTCATTGGTAACTCTTCAGTCAAAGTAACAACAGGAGAACTGCCAAGTTCTAGTACTATCTCCTGTTGGGGCGTTGACGCGGGTTCCGTTGTTCTAAAAAATTATTGTTGTTCTTGCTCCAGTTAGAATTACTTCTTTTATTATTAGCATAGTGATTCTTAATTCTATTACTACGTCTTGGGCCAGTCACTGTAGTAAATTCTCCCTCGTCAGGTATATCATTGTTGGCATTAACATCTTCCAAGTTACTGGCCTCAAAAACATTACTGGAGTTTTGCCCACCTGTTACTCGTCCTTCTCTTTCTGAATAGTTAAGTTTGGGGTAGGCCAACTCAGACTGGTAAGCTTGCCTGTCCCTAGCCAGTTTCTTGACCTTATTTTGTTTTAATTTAACAAGCATAGCATCTATGCTAGTTAAAGTACGTTCGTAATCAATTTTGAATGCTGGAAAATTCAAGTCATCCTTTAACTGTTTATCAAGCACTTCTATGTCCAGTAATAGTTGCCCCACCTGTTGCTCATAGTGCTTAATAATGAGATTGAGTAGTTGTATCCCCTGTGTTTGAAATAGTTCTTTCAAATCATTAAAAAATTCAACAGTATTAATTAAACCTGAAGGTGCAAAAGAGTTGCGAAGGCCTTTTGGTATAAGGCCTTCCTGTATACATTGTTTGAAGTAGGAAGTTTCCAATTGTAACTTCTTTAATTTTACAACATGCCCATCAAACAATTTTAGCTTGTCCGATAGTGTAATAGTCCCTCCATTCATAGGGTTGACATTAGGCGAGTCTGCGTTAGCAAAAGTGAATGCCCCAGTATCAGACATCCAGTTCACAATGTTAAATGAGGCACTTACTTGATTTGAAGTCCCCACAACCGCAGTAACTCCATATGTTCGCAAATCAGGCTCGCAAGTGGGACCGTTAACCCTCACGGTATTCTGACCAAGAGAAGTAGCTGGTAAAGTATTCACACCCGCTCCTGCAAAGGAGGTAAAACTGCCATTGTGAACTCCTCTAAACGTGTTTAGAGGCACTTGTGCTGCTGGAATAGAACCGCTCGTCGAATCAGTGCCTCCACTGGAACTAATCGGTTGCACTGATAACGGTAACCTAGACAGTTCCGGAACGGAACTGTTTTTAGTGGCATCCTTCCTTTCAACGGCTTCCAATCTTGTATTTAGTCTATCAAGTTTATCTGATAGCGCCGCTAACATGGATGTCATCCTATCCATACTTTCAAGGTTTCTGTTCGCATTTTCTTCATTCCGCACAATGGTTGATGTCCCTGAAAAAATATGCGGTGTGCTGGGGCTATCAGGTCCCTCTGTGGCCATAGTAACAAACTGGTGTAAAACGCAAAAAAAACAAACTAATAAAACAACAAAATATTGCCACAGAACCTTGCTCCAGCACCAGAAAAACTCCGTACTCAGAATTCAGTAAAAACAGCTGAACGCAATTTTTATTATTAAGCGTTTTCGCCTTGCTGAAAGTAGCTTGGCTTCTTCAGAGATAAAAAAACATTTAATAATCAAACAAGGTTAAATAGTCTAAGGAAGTGATGTCACTAAAAAACAATTAACTTAAAAGGAAACACGTTCTTTTTTATATATAAATATATAAATATTTCAGCATGCTTCAAGTGTTCTTGTTGTTAAAACAAAATTACATACTATTAGTTGATACTAAAATATTGCTATCGCTGTGTGCATAAAAAATATACAAGTCTGCTACCTAATTTATAAAAATGAAAAAACCACAAAACAGTAATGTAGTAGTTCATGAGAAAGTTGAAATCATGAATAATAACTCCTAAGTTTTAAAACCGGTAAAATGTTGCAATTATCATTCAGACCGGGGGAATGGAAGGCTACTACAAAGAGAGAGAATGTTTTTTTTAGGGCTATTTTGTCAATAAATACAGTAGGGGTAGATTTATTAAACACCTCCCAACATGGAATGAGAATAGATATTGAGAATGTAGGGTTGGTGGAAGGAACAAGATTTGATCCGTCCCTTAGTTATATCACTACATTTAGCTTTGATTCTAGAGAGATTGTCTCAATTATTAAAAAGAATTGGGACTTTATTTTAGACAATCCCTTTTTAGTTAAAAAATTTGGTTCCTTTCCAAAGTTTGTATTTAAAAGGAACAAAAATTTAAAAGAATTACTGCAGAGCAACAACTACGGTAATAGGTTTAATAAGAGATTAGGGATGTACCCGTGTGGCTTTTGCAACAGATGTAATGTTGTAAGAGTTGGCAATACTTTCACAGTAAGGGACAGGAAATATACCATCAAAATGCCTATGAACTGTGAAAGTAAAGCAGTAGTTTATATTGCATTTTGTAACTGCTGTCCGTCTTTCTACATTGGAAAGACGGACCGCAGGTTACGTGATCGAATCTATGAGCACTTGTATGCCATAAGGACTAAAAACACCAATAATGCCCTTTCAAAGCATCTAATAGATTTTCCTGGACATAGCTTCTCCTTTATGGCAATAGATCAAACCGTTCAAATGCAATATAAACTACTGCTTTACTTTCACAGTTCATAGGCATTTTGATGGTATATTTCCTGTCCCTTACTGTGAAAGTATTGCCAACTCTTACAACATTACATCTGTTGCAAAAGCCACACGGGTACATCCCTAATCTCTTATTAAACCTATTACCGTAGTTGTTGCTCTGCAGTAATTCTTTTAAATTTTTGTTCCTTTTAAATACAAACTTTGGAAAGGAACCAAATTTTTTAACTAAAAAGGGATTGTCTAAAATAAAGTCCCAATTCTTTTTAATAATTGAGACAATCTCTCTAGAATCAAAGCTAAATGTAGTGATATAACTAAGGGACGGATCAAATCTTGTCCCTTCCACCAACCCTACATTCTCAATATCTATTCTCATTCCATGTTGGGAGGTGTTTAATAAATCTACCCCTACTGTATTTATTGACAAAATAGCCCTAAAAAAACCATTCTCTCTCTTTGTAGTTACTTCTTCCAGTATCTCCTGTACAAAATGGTAAGGGTAATTTCGTTTTAAGAACATGTCAGTAAGAAAACTACACTCAGCGTAGAAAAAATCCAATGTACTGCACATTCTCGCTGCCCTAACAAATTGGCCTTTAACTATGGCCTTCTTCTGCCTGCGTGGATGTTGGCTGGAGAAATGCAAGAACGAGTTGCAGTACGTTGGTTTTCTAAATATTCTTGAGGTAAACACCCCTTTCTGTAAATCTTTTTCAAGTTTTACATCTAGGAAATCAATTTCTGAAGTAGCAAACGTGTAAGTAAATTTCAAGAATTGTGTGGTTAAGTTAATTTTAGAAACAAAATTATTGGCTGTCAGTTCATCACCCTCAAATAAGATAAAGATGTCATCCAGATATCTTGTATAATATTTGACAAGGCTAGACAGATCACTTGAAGCAAAAAGAAAGTGGTTTTCCCAATAACTCATGAACAGGTTGGCGACTACTGCTCCACAAGGGGAGCCCATAGCAACCCCTTTTTTTTGCAAGAAGAATTTTTGATCAAACATAAAATAGTTATAGGACAACACTATATCGAGCACTCCAATAATCACATCTATTTCATTGTTAGGTGCCCCTAATTCCAAAAGTAGCAAAGACAACCATTCAAGTGCTTCATTGTGGGGGATAGAGGTGTATAAATCAACCACATCAACAGTGAGAAAATTTAACTCACTGTTGAAGGGTTGATTACTAACCGCCTCTAAAAATCCCCAAGAGTCTTTGCAAATCAATGGGAAGTGCTCCATATATTTGGACAACATTCTGTCAACCAATTTAGCTGCAAAATAAGTAATGGAGGACCTGCCATCTATTAAGGCTCTCATAGGGGGGTTCAACAGGTCTTTATGTATTTTTGGGATGCCGAACATTACCGGTATTTTTGGTAATGTTCTATCAATGAAATTATATATATCCTGACTGATTTTGTTTTCAAGAAACAAATCACGGTAATATCCCCTTATTCTATTGTATGTACGGTGCACTTCATTCAAAGATGCTTCGGTGTATGCCTCTGATTCTAAGATATCAAGCATCTTTTCTTTGTAAGTGCTATCATTAAGTACTACAAGCCCTCCGCCTTTATCTGGTTTAAGCAATCTTATAGATTTATTACGAAGATTGCATAACATTTCTGTTTGAGCTCTAGTGATATTAAATTCAAATTTAGACCTAGATCTATGATTATTAACAAATAAGTGTCTCAAATCAATCTCACATGCTTGTTCAAATGCCAGTAAAGCGGGGTGAAGTGGTGGATTAAACACACTAGGAGGTTTTAAAGGGGACCAGTTACTCGAGTCATTAATTTCTTCATTAAAAAATAACTTCAGATTCAGCTTCCTAATAAAACATTTCAAATTGATTAACTCTGTAGAAACGTCTCCAGATCTGCTGGGAACAAAAGTGTAACCATATGCTAACAGTTCAATCAGTTCTTTTTCAAATAAACAGTCAGTGAAATTGTAAATTTTAAAGTCCCCTGTTGAGTTTGTCAATATTTCAGGCCCTGCAGGTATAGGTATTGAACCCCTCTCATTGTCCTCCAAAAAGTTACTCATTGGTAACTCTTCAGTCAAAGTAACAACAGGAGAACTGCCAAGTTCTAGTACTATCTCCTGTTGGGGCGTTGACGCGGGTTCCGTTGTTCTAAAATTATTGTTGATCTTGCTCCAGTTAGAATTACTTCTTTTATTATTAGCATAGTGATTCTTAATTCTATTACTACGTCTTGGGCCAGTCACTGTAGTAAATTCTCCCTCGTCAGGTATATCATTGTTGGCATTAACATCTTCCAAGTTACTGGCCTCAAAAACATTACTGGAGTTTTGCCCACCTGTTACTCGTCCTTCTCTTTCTGAATAGTTAAGTTTGGGGTAGGCCAACTCAGACTGGTAAGCTTGCCTGTGCCTAGCCAGTTTCTTGACCTTATTTTGTTTTAATTTAACAAGCATAGCATCTATGCTAGTTAAAGTACGTTCGTAATCAATTTTGAATGCTGGAAAATTCAAGTCATCCTTTAACTGTTTATCAAGCACTTCTATGTCCAGTAATAGTTGCCCCACCTGTTGCTCATAGTGCTTAATAATGAGATTGAGTAGTTGTATCCCCTGTGTTTGAAATAGTTCTTTCAAATCATTAAAAAATTCAACAGTATTAATTAAACCTGAAGGTGCAAAAGAGTTGCGAAGGCCTTTTGGTATAAGGCCTTCCTGTATACATTGTTTGAAGTAGGAAGTTTCCAATTGTAACTTCTTTAATTTTACAACATGCCCATCAAACAATTTTAGCTTGTCCGATAGTGTAATAGTCCCTCCATTCATAGGGTTGACATTAGGCGAGTCTGCGTTAGCAAAAGTGAATGCCCCAGTATCAGACATCCAGTTCACAATGTTAAATGAGGCACTTACTTGATTTGAAGTCCCCACAACCGCAGTAACTCCATATGTTCGCAAATCAGGCTCGCAAGTGGGACCGTTAACCCTCACGGTATTCTGACCAAGAGAAGTAGCTGGTAAAGTATTCATACCCGCTCCTGCAAAGGAGGTAAAACTGCCATTGTGAACTCCTCTAAACGTGTTTAGAGGCACTTGTGCTGCTGGAATAGAACCGCTCGTCGAATCAGTGCCTCCACTGGAACTAATCGGTTGCACTGATAACGGTAACCTAGACAGTTCGAGCGGAACTGTTTTTAGTGGCATCCTTCCTTTCAACGGCTTCCAATCTTGTATTTAGTCTATCAAGTTTATCTGATAGCGCCGCTAACATGGATGTCATCCTATCCATACTTTCAAGGTTTCTGTTCACATTTTCTTCATTCCGCACAATGGTTGATGTCCCTGAAAAAATGTGCGGTGTGCTGGGGCTATCAGGTCCCTCTGTGGCCATAGTAACAAACTGGTGTAAAACGCAAAAAAACAAACTAATAAAACAACAAAATATTGCCACAGAACCTTGCTCCAGCACCAGAAAAACTCCGTACTCAGAATTCAGTAAAACAGCTGAACGCAATTTTTATTATTAAGCGTTTTCGCCTTGCTGAAAGTAGCTTGGCTTCTTCAGAGATAAAAAAACATTTAATAATCAAACAAGGTTAAATAGTCTAAGGAAGTGATGTCACTAAAAAACAATTAACTTAAAAGGAAACACGTTCTTTTTTATATATAAATATATAAATATTTCAGCATGCTTCAAGTGTTCTTGTTGTTAAAACAAAATTACATACTATTAGTTGATACTAAAATATTGCTATCTCTGTGTGCATAAAAAATATACAAGTCTGCTACCTAATTTATAAAAATGAAAAAACCACAAAACAGTAATGTAGTAGTTCATGAGAAAGTTGAAATCATGAATAATAACTCCTAAGTTTTAAAACCGGTAAAATGTTGCAATTATCATTCAGACCGGAGGAATGGAAGGCTACTACAAAGAGAGAGAATGGTTTTTTTAGGGCTATTTTGTCAATAAATACAGTAGGGGTAGATTTATTAAACACCTCCCAACATGGAATGAGAATAGATATTGAGAATGTAGGGTTGGTGGAAGGGACAAGATTTGATCCGTCCCTTAGTTATATCACTACATTTAGCTTTGATTCTAGAGAGATTGTCTCAATTATTAAAAAGAATTGGGACTTTATTTTAGACAATCCCTTTTAGTTAAAAATTTGGTTCCTTTCCAAAGTTTGTATTTAAAAGGAACAAAAATTTAAAAGAATTACTGCAGAGCAACAACTACGGTAATAGGTTTAATAAGAGATTAGGGATGTACCCGTGTGGCTTTTGCAACAGATGTAATGTTGTAAGAGTTGGCAATACTTTCACAGTAAGGGACAGGAAATATACCATCAAAATGCCTATGAACTGTGAAAGTAAAGCAGTAGTTTATATTGCATTTTGTAACTGCTGTCCGTCTTTCTACATTGGAAAGACGGACCGCAGGTTACGTGATCGAATCTATGAGCACTTGTATGCCATAAGGACTAAAAACACCAATAATGCCCTTTCAAAGCATCTAATAGATTTTCCTGGACATAGCTTCTCCTTTATGGCAATAGATCAAACCTTTCAATCCATTAGAGGGGGTCCCTTTCCACTACTTTTGGAATTGAAAGAATTGGAATGGCAATTTAGAACTGACGCCTTCCATTCCCCCGGTCTGAATGATAATTGCAACATTTTACCGGTTTTAAAACTTAGGAGTTATTATTCATGATTTCAACTTTCTCATGAACTACTACATTACTGTTTTGTGGGTTTTTACATTTTTATAAATTAGGTAGCAGACTTGTATATTTTTTATGCACACAGCGATAGCAATATTTTAGTATCAACTAATAGTATGTAATTTTGTTTTAACAACAAGAACACTTGAAGCATGCTGAAATATTTATATATTTATATATAAAAAAGAACGTGTTTCCTTTTAAGTTAATTGTTTTTTAGTGACATCACTTCCTTAGACTATTTAACCTTGTTTGATTATTAAATGTTTTTTTATCTCTGAAGAAGCCAAGCTACTTTCAGCAAGGCGAAAACGCTTAATAATAAAAATTGCGTTCAGCTGTTTTTACTGAGTTCTGAGTACGGAGTTTTTCTGGTGCTGGAGCAAGGTTCTGTGGCAATATTTTGTTGTTTTATTAGTTTGTTTTTTTTGCGTTTTACAACAAAAGGAAATAACTTTAGAGATCCAAGAAGAAATAGTTTGTTTGGATACAGCTAATCCTAGGATGAAAAGAAAACAGCTGATCAAATTTCCGACAGTCTTAGTCTTATCCAAATAAAATCTGAGTTGTCTGTACATCCAATGTGTGCAGCACCCTCTCACTGGCAGACTGCAGAGAGTGGAAAAACATAGGCAAATGAATAGAATGAAAAAGTGGCAACTCACTAACCACCTTGGGCATAAAAGAAGTATTAGTACACAAGGACACCCTGTCCTTATGAATCACCAAAAAAGGAGGACAAGCCATAAGGGCTTGAAGATCAGACACCTGTCTAGCAGAGGTAACGGCCAGCAGAAGAACAGTCTTCCAAAAGCAATGCTGCAAGGAAGCTAAAGCAGCATGCTCAAAAGGAGCCCAAGTTAATTTTTCCAAAACAAAATTAAGATCCCAGGGAGGAGGAACAGGTTATATGAAGGATGCCTTTAAGGAACTGTTTAGTTTCAAATCTAGAAGCTAAATAAGGAGATAAAGGCAGACAAACAGAGATAGCTGAGAAGTGGGCCTTAACAGAAGAATAGGCCAAACCAGCAATGAACATTTGACAGAAATAAGAACCAGGGGAACATCCACAGAAAGTGGATCCAGGTTACGAGAGACAGCAAACAGAAAACCTCTTCCATTTGGATAAGTAGGATTTCCTAGTAGTGGGTTCCCTGGTCCCCTGCAGGACCCTAGCATGTCCTCAGAAAAAATATACAGAATCAAAATCCTACCACCCACAGTGTCAGTTGAGGAGTGGACAGGTGGAGATGGATGAGAGATCTTTGTCTTGTGTGAGTAGGTTCACCCTGTGAAGTAACTTGTGATGATCACCCTTGGCTAATTGCAGAAGAAGAGTGAACCAATGCTGTCCCGACTGAAAGGGAGCCACCAGCAAGATACTGGGAGCATCCTGTTGAATTCTGAACAGGAACTTTGTAATGAAGGGAAGGGAAGGGAAAGCATAAAGAAACATGCCCTTCAAAGAAAGAGAGGGGGTGTCCACCTTCCACACCAGAGAACCTGGGACTCTGGCACAAAATAGAAGTTGCCTATTCAGAGCGGAGGCAAATAGTTCTATTTCAGTACCCCACTGTTGGACAAAGTCCAGAAACTGTGAAACATCCACTCATGAGACTGAGTTAAGGACCTGCTCAGTGTGTCTGCCACAATGTTTTGACCTGAGGGAATGTAAACTGCATGAACAGTCACTTGATACTGGATAGCAAGAACCCATATCAGGAGTGACAACCAGCAAAGATAAGATAAGATCTTGCCCCCCCCCCCCCCAATTTGTTTACATAACACATCACTGTGGTGTTGTCTGTAAACACTATGAGAGGTCCCAGGGAAAAAAAGACTATGAAAAGCCTGAAGAGCCAGTAGAAGGGCTCTCATTCTCTTTGACATTGATGTGCTCCTTCTGTTGAAGAGGAGACCAGACCCTCTGCACCTTTAGGGAGCCAAAAACTGCTCTCCATCCCACATCTGAAACATCTGTGAACAGCTCATGGGAAGAGGAGGGTGAAAAGGGAGCCCTGGATTTAATGACAACTGCTGGCTCCACCAGTGAAGTTCCTTCTTGAGACAAGGTAGAAGAGGAACTATAAACTGTAGGAGATGTGCATGTTGAAGCCAAACTGAATTCAGGAACCAATGAAACTTGCTCATGTGAAGTTTGGCAAGAGGAAGCATAGGGATGATGGAGGTCATGAATCCAAGAGCGCTAAGAAACTCCCTGACTTTAATGGAAGCCAGAGGAAGAAGAAGAGTTTGGAAGAAGGAAATGAGAATCAATTTCTTGGGTGGAAGTAGGGATGCCAGCATAGGGACGATCTGAATCCTGCAACCCAGAAAAATATGGTCCTGAGAAGCAGTCAGAGAAGGCTTTTTGAAGTTTATTGTAAACCCCAGGCTCTAAAGAATAAAGAAGGCAAAATGGAGATTTTGCAACAAGATCTCTGGAGGGATGCCTGAAAGAGCAGATTGTCCAAGTAAAGAAACACTTGAATTCCCTGAAGCCTGAAAAAAGCAATCACAGGAGCTATTTGGTGAATACTCTTGGGGGTATTGCCAAAGGGCAAATTAAAGAACTGAAAATGCCAGGAAGCAACAGAGAAACACAAAAACTTGGTGAAAAGGGGATGGATCGGAAGATGGAGATAAGCATACTTGAGATCCAGAGATACCATATAAGCCCGAGGAAGCAAGAGAGGGAACTAAGTCTGAAGGCTTATCTGAAAATTGATATTTTTATATTATGTCTGTCAAACCAACAAAGCTAGGACAGCAGTCAGGTGGGTAATAATAACTCTTATTTATATCTCCTTTAAAATTCAAAGATATTCTGGCTACAGTAACAGTGTTATATCAAGTAACAGGCTTTTAATTATTTAATTAAATATTATGCCACTGACATTGTGCCCCTAACTTAAAATCCATCTGGTGACACTGTCCACTACTAAAATTAACAACATAGCCTGTTTACTTAGGTTACCTGGCCTGGCTGTGGGGCCCCATATCCATGATCATCCTTGGAAGGGGCCCTGGTTGTGGAAAATGAGGAGAAAAAATATACTGATTTCCTGATCATGCATTTTACCATAACAGGGCTGTGATATGACCCTTTCAGGATACCGCTGATAAACATGAGAAGAGTAAGCACTAGACAGATCAGCAAGCAGCCAAGAGTGACTGATCTTGAAGAGCTCAATCTTTAACAATGGTTTTTCTCTTTCAGGGAGTTTATAAAATCAGAACACATGATACATAAAAAGCAAGTTTGTTTGTTTAAACAGTTCTAATGCAATGCCAAATATATTTTGCAAATAAAGGCTCAAAAATCAAGTTTTAAGTATTACTCTAATTCAAAGTTAATAACACCGTTTGCATCAACATGCATTTTTTTTGAATAAGAAGTGTAAAACTCTGATGTATGAATTTATTGACTGAAATCCTGAATAATTTACCAGCAAATCAAACAAACAGGCAAAGTGACAGGTATGCATTAACATAGCCAGCCATTTATTTAGTGTAGGCAGACAGGAACCAGTGTACCAGTGTTGCACAATGTATTGCTATTTGCTGATATGAAAATATCACTGATTTTATCTGTGCACACACACACACACACACACACACACACACACACACACACACACACACACACACACTATGCCAGTATACACATTATTCTTCTGGGTATCAGTAAAAAATGCAGCTAACAAGTAACTATATTTCAAAAGTAAGGCCTAAAATATATCACAGAAAATTCAGACACTTAGCTCTAATAGGCTCCTTAATCATCCTAGACTCTGTGGAGACCCCCCACAAAACTTGGTGCTGGTTGGGGAAAAATGTAGTAACTTTCTGATAACACTCTTTAACCTAAACAAAGCTGTGATAAGATCCTTTTAGGATAAATAATGGCCTCTTCTCTTAACCACACCCATTCAAAAAATAGCCCTGCTGACATGTGTTAACAGAATGTTGATGTAGGTTATGGGGGGGGGGGGTGCTGGGGATTGTGTGGTTATTACTACTTTAATTTTCATCACAGTCAAACCTTAGGTGTGCACAGGAGGTCATTATAAGTTGTGTTTGGGCTGGGGACAGTTTTTCTTTACTTTTCTCACAGACCTCAGAGGTGTACAAAGAAGGTTACTATATCTTGAGTAGGGGCAGTGTACTATCTAGGAGCAATACAGTGGAATACATTTCAGTAATCATTATGTTTTTTGACTTTCACACATCAGTTATGTATACAAGTGACTGCCTTGGGGGGTTGGGGTGAAGAGGTATGCTATGTATGCCAGCAGACACTTGAAATACATGCCTGTGGCAATTTGAACCTCTGCTTCCATCCCAGTCTAACACCAGAGGGATACATAGGCATTTACTGTCTTTTTGGCTTGGGGGTGAGGGAGGCAGACTGTATAGATAGGACCTGTGTATCCTTACAATTGTCTTGCTAGTTTATTATGAGCTACTATTTTGTCATCTTTGAACATTAAGCCTTGGTCACAGCTTAGGTCTTTCTTAAAAAGAAAAAAAAAAAAAGAAAGTCTTTTCTTACTCATAATTTTGTTTAGACCACTGTTGGATTAAAGGTTGGGAAAATGCTCTAAAACACATCCCAGAGAATCTATAACCCTTATAGCTTCTGGTGGCACTTATGTTATTTCTTACATTATTACTCCTCTGTCTTGGACATTAAAGATGTGTTGAAAGCATGAAAGGACAACTAAAGCTGAACCATACTGAATTTATTTCCTTAATCAAATTTCTGTTCAAGCCATCACTGGATTAAAAGGTTGAAAAACTTTAAAATGCACATTAGAGCACATAGAAAGTCATGGATTCTTGAAAAGCTGAAGAGTAAGGCAACATGTGAGTAAATGAAGAAAAAAAGCGTGCATGCTATGGGAAAATGGAGGGAGCACTGAAGGATGTGTGTGTATGGGGATACTGGGTGCAATAGTTACTGTAGTGTATCATTGTTGCAGCTAAATGCAACTGTGAATGCCCCTTTGTGAGATGGGCCAACATAGTGTGGTACTGATACATAAGCCTGTTGTAATGTAAAAGCATTGTAGCTACAGATCATTCTGTGTGTACTACTGCTAAGCGTTTGCAGCAGGAACTAGGAGGGATGGCAGTGACATGGTAATACTTAGACTGAAAATGCCTAGGGGCCCCAACTTTACATTTGCTGGGGGCCCTGTCTGAAGGGACAACATTCAAAAAGTGGGCACGTTCAGAAAAATGTTTAGATGACAGAGGCCTAGAATTAGTCTCCAAGTACCCTCTTTTCTGGGTACTAAAAACATCCTGGAGAAAAATCCCCTCCCCCTTTGGGACACAGGCACCTCCTGAGCAGTACCCAGAGTCAAAAGGTCCCAAAGAACCTCTGGGAAAAAGGGAGTTGTTCCTTAGGAGGCTGAGGAATACCCATACAAGGGGGAAATGATTTCCACACCATGAAATAACCCTGGTGAATAGGACAGAACCCAGGAATCCTGAGTAATCTGTAGCCAAATAGGAAGAGAGGAAGAGAGAAAGAGGGGTGAACAGAAAGAGGAAACTGGCTGGGAAGAATTGCATAGTCAGACAGCACCTGGTTTATCTGGAAAGAAGACTTCTGGGTCCCTGTGAAGTCTGAGTAGCCTTAGCAGGAGTAACCCACTTGCACCCTTTTTGCCCTTAGGAGGAGGGCAAGATTGCCTGCAAACAAAGGCTGACTTACTGGAGTAGTTTCTCTGAAATTTAGGAACAGAAGAAACAAACACACATTTGAGTTCCTGTAAAGCCTTCTCTTTATTCTGAAGTGACTTAAACAAATCAGCAGCAGCTTCCCAAGCAAATGTTTGTTATCAAGAGGGCCATCTGTCAACTCTGCCTTGACATCATCAGGCAATGGCTGAAGTCAAAGCCAAGAATACCTCCTCATCACTGGCCCAAAAGCAGCAGCCTAGAAGAAGCATCTGCTGCATCATAACTACACTTGATGGAAATTCAAGCCACCTATGAGGAAGTTCCTAACAGGGAAAGAGCAGAGAGCAGAAGTTTTCCCCTCAGAGTCTGGAAGATCAGATACAACCTGACAAGCCTGAAATAGGAGAGCCAATACATACCTGGACATATGGGTCTGATAATTAACAGCCCTAAAAGCCAAGATAGGTGAGGTGTAAACCTTCTTACCTAGCCTTTCCATGGCTCTGCTATCATTATCAGAGGGCAGTAACTTGGATGAAGGGAGCAATAAAGAGGGCTTGTCAGAGGCTACAGACACCACTGAGGGGTCAGCAGCAGGACACTTGTACAAAAATGTACAGTCCTCAGGCACCCTATAAAACCTATTACGCTTCTTGGGAGCAGGAGGCTGAGAATCAGGAGCTTTAGAGGCAATGGAAAATGCATCCAACAAAGCAGCCAAAACAGGAAGAATAGCAGAAGGTTTAGGAGATTCCATCTGCAGCAACTCATAGTACCTCTTACGGATCTCACACACCTGAGCACAGTCCCATTTACAAAAACTCTATCATCCTGGAGATTGTGTCCCCAAAAGAAATCTCTTCAAAGGGAGTATCAGGATTGGTAAAGTCCTCTTCCTCTGACCCACAGTCCAAAAGGAGAAGGAAACTGAGAACAAGCAGCAAGGGATTCCTCATCAGAATCCAACTCCTTCTCAGAGGAATCCTGTTCCCTGGGTCTTTTAAGGGAAATAGAGGACCAAGAGGGAGCTGGAACAGAAACACCCTGAGAAGGTTTTAATGCCATCAAAGCACTAAACAAACCCTGAATGAAGGCCTACCACTCACTCTGTGGACCCTTAGGGGCAGGAGAAACATGTTTATTTTTTTTTGTTTTTTCTTTAATGGAACATCTACCTTATAAAACTTGGAAGGCTCTGACCCAGTACAGCATTCAGTAACAGTAGTAAGGACTTTTTCTCTGACTAAAATCAGAGGAACACCCCAAGGCCCCTCAGAAATAATCAGCCGTGGTTACTCCTCAATGTCTGAAACTGATGTCTGCAAAGTCTCCACGGATGTGCTTAAAGTTGGACCCCCACTAGCCTCAAACCAAGTCATGGCAGAGGAATCCAATAATAAAGCCAGGTAAACCTCTAGGCATTCACTCACCTCAGGAGAGACATCCAGCAGTGGCTGAACAACGGAAGATTCCGGCCTAGGCTTCTCTGCCTTCTTCACTGATGGCTGTCCCTTGGAGCAGGAATTTCCTTCCATCGTATCTTTTACGACAAGCTTAAGATGCAGCTTCTCAAGATAAAGCACCAAAGAAGAGAGTCTACTACACAGGTTTTAGGTACAAAAGCCTGGCAGATGGAATAGGACATACGGTCGTGCGCGCCATGGCAAAACAGACACTGTGCATGGTAATCTTTATGGGAAATCTATCTCCCACACTAGCATTTACCCTTCTTGGATGACATGAAATCCCACAAGCAACAAAAAGAAAAAGATAAGTAAAATGGAATCCCAATGTGGCACTTATCTGAAATGGCTCGGTGAAATCAGCAACAGAACCCACTTGTTCAGACAAATGATCTTGATCAAGAGATGGAGTTTGGACTAGTGGCAAAGAAGTTCTGAGGATGGTATGTCCAGATGTCACCTTTATGCCCTGCGAGCAGCATATGTGTATAATGTACAGCATACCTTAAAGCAACCTAAGGCTTTGATATACTGGCAGAACATAGGGCTGCCCTTGGCAAAGAATCCCTAATGTAATGAAAACTGCAACAGTGACATGGAAGGACATCATCTATTACTCACAGAGTGTGTGAAAGATGTACATGTATAATGTCGTTGCAGGCAAAAATCTCACACACAGTGAACTCAGCCATCAGTATTACACACCTCTCCAAGGCAATCATAATACACATAAACCATCATATGCTGAGATTCCAAAGATTAATGTGCCTAAACCTCCAAGCCCCCCAAAACACAGGCACAAAGCACACTCAGCATATTTGGCCTACTTCCTCACTTAGCTTAAGGAGTCCCAACGTTACAAATGTTGAAAATGTAAGGTAGGCATTGACCAAACCAAACATTCTTGTTACAGCTGACTCCATTTTAAGATTTATAGATGTGCCTCTTACCAGGCTGAGCAAGGAAAAAGTGACAGTTAGCTGCTTGTCTGGTGCCAGGATTTTTTAGCTCACATATGCACTTAAGTTCTTGAACAAGTACCAGTATGACATTGTCATAGTTTATGCTGGTGTCAATGGCTTGAGCTGTACCACCTTACATTATATGAACATGATGGAGTTCCCAACACTGTGTCCAGGGTGGATCTGAGCCCAGCATTGAGCAGAATTCTACCTTTTCCAAGGATGATGCCATGATATGAGCAAAAAAAACCTGACAAATAAATGACTTTGTTTTTGGGTCATTCAAAGGGGATCTGATATTTGTTAGACTGAGAGGATATTATCGATAGATCATGCTGCTTTGCCAGGATGGCTTGCATCTGTCCCCTCTAAGGTTATGATCATTGGCAAAGGCATTGCCACCCCCATGGTGCCCTTTTTTAGGCAAAGCCAACCTGATAAACTTAACATAACTAAACAAGCAAAGGAAAATATGCAGGTAATACCGATCAATGCATGAAGCCTGAATAAGAAACTCCACTTCCTACAAGCCCTTATCACCCTGGAAGACACTGACATCTGTGTGGAGACCGAGATGTGGTTTAAAATAGTGGACAGCACACCAACTGTGCAGGGCTATAATGCCTTCCACATGTTTAGAAAAGCTACTGCTCAGGTGGAGAAAAAGGGGGAGTTGTAATAATCTACATTCAGAAGAGACTCATATCAAGGCTGATAAAGCAGCGTGATGCACCAGAGCTTCTTTGTATCCTAAAAAAAATCAGAAAGGTCTCATACCATATATTAGCTAACTATAGAACTCCATCTATGACAAAGGAAGGCCTCAATGCTTACCTACAGGAACTAGAATCACTCAACATTAAACCCAATACCATTTTTCTAGGTGATCTACACCACCCAACTACAGACAGGGAAACCTGTACCACCACTAGTGCACAAACACAGAGATTTTTGGACTTTGTCAATACAAATGCCCTGGAACAATTAGAGTGCCCACGACAGGGAATAACATCTTTGCTCATGTCTTTACTAATATGGGAGCAACTTGCACCATCCCTTGGGTATCTTCATCACTTGTTAGGACTGATCTTAAAGTAGTCTCCTTCGAAATAAAACAAACCACCACCTTTGGAAATTTTTTTAAGACAAACTACTTACTCCTAAGTGATTCATTTGCAAACTTCAAATCCCCACCAAACCCAGTTAACTCCACTGAATATGGAGAAATGTACACCACCTCACTATACCAGCATGTAAACAGCTGCAAAGCAGCAGCTGTACTGCATAGAAACAAGTGCTGGGCAAATCCCAGAAACAAACCCATATGATGGAACCATAATATCAATATGTTTTATAATAAAAGGAATAGAATTTTGACCAAAAGTAAGTGTAATTTCCAAAATGTTAGATCCTTTGTAAATGAAATAGGAGCTTAATGAAATCCATCAAAGCCAAATTTGAGGCTATAGTAGCTACATAAGCCAAAGAATCACAAGACATTTTTTTAGTTATGAATGTAATCTCAAAAGCACAATGCAACAATGCACTGAGCTGATTGTGAACCATGTTTTCGATGCTCGGGCTGATGACATAGTAAACCTACTGGCCAATAAATTTAGCTCTAACTTTACCCTCTCTCCTCTCCATCTGTCCTTCAAGATATACCTGAAACTGATTCACCTCCAGCTATCACACAAGAACAGGTCCTAAAAGTGTTATCAAAAGCTAAAAATACATCGATGGGTCCTAACAATATCCCTGAATGCATCTTGAATAGCATGATGCTCGATTTAGCAACACCCCTAACACTGTTCAATCTCAGCCTCCATACAGGTTTTGTACCAGGCAAATAGAGAACAGCTACAGTCATTCCCCTGCATAAAGGAGGGCCTTCCAGAGACCCAGGCAATTACAAACTCATAAGTCTGACTAGCTTCATATCAATTTGGACTGGTCAAGGGCAGGTCATGCTTACCCATCCTGGTGGATTTCTTTTTAAAAGGTCATGAAAGCAATGAATGAAGGCAAAATGGTGTACACCACATGTCTTGACATGACCAAAGGATTTGACACAATTCCCCATTCAGGTATAGAAGAAAAACTTAAACTAGGAATAAACCCCTATGTCACCCAATGGATTGCCAACTGGCTCACATATAGGACTCAAATAATCAAAATAGGGGAAGTTACCTCCACAAGGAAACCAGCTACCTGTAGAGCCCCCAGGATTCTCTGCTGGGACCTCTTCTGTTTGGTATCTACTTTTCTGAAGTAAAAATCAATACCAAAGGGTTCTGGCTGACTTTGTTTGCAAACGGCTGCAGCTAGGAGCAGTCACTGAATCTCCAAATGACTTGGATATTCTACAGGAAGGTTTGTCACAAATAAATAGCTGATGTCAAAATCATGGACTGAAACCAAATGCCAAAAATACACATTACTGTATCCTTCTGGAAGTCATCTACCTCAAGGAACCACTACATTAATAATACGCCCCTAAGAGTTGTTCCAGTTGCTCAGGATTTGGGAACTTCTGTGGACAATGACCTAACTTTTGACCAACATGCATCTATTGTTGTAAGGAAGTCCTTCCATACTGCACAGCTTATAAGGAAAGGGACTGTATATAGATCTAGGGATGTCAATGTCCTTCTTTACTCGGCAGTCATTAGGCTGAAAAAAGAAGTTATGTACTCACCATACCGTTCCATCTGAGTAGGTAAAGTACAGTTTTGTACCTACCATAAATGTAGATGTTCGAGGATTCCATTGCTGCAGTCCTTACTATTGGGTATAGTCCAGTCGGCCCGAATACCAGAGTATAAGGCTGGCGTTGGTCATGTCGCCTTAGACTGGCGCGTCAGGGTACTAATGCGCATGACCGACGTCATATCCTCAGTCTTTTCTTGCCCCAGATGTCAGAAGACCCTAAAAAGACAAGGCCCAAAATACCTGCACCAAAAACATGTACAATATATACAAGAATCTATAAAAATATAAGCATGTAAACTCACCTACATAACCACCCCTAAACACAGAGGGGAAGGAGGGAGGTAATTGGACTGCAGCAATGGAATCCTCGAACATCTACATTTATGGTAGGTACAAAACTGTACTATGTTCTTCGTTTTCCATTGCTGCAGTCCTTACTATTGGGTAGAATCCCAAAGCAGAGGTAAGGGAGGCTGGCAAATTATAAAGAAGGAGGAGCTGACAACATGCCTTGCAAAACAGCTGTGGCAAAACCAGCCCTAGACTTAGAGTAGATAGGAAGGTGATAATGCTTAGAGAAAGTATGCACAGAACTCCAAGTAGCTGCTTCCAAAATATCCTTAGTTGCCACCCCCCTTAGAAATGCTGTTGAAGTGGCAGTAGCCCTAGTGGAATGAGGCCTAATCCCAGCTGGAATCTCCTTGCCATGATGGGAATAACAAAATGCAATGCAAAAGCCAATCCACCTAGAAATAGTTTGTTTTGACACAGGCTTGCCCTGTGAACTCAAAGCAAAAGAAACAAACAACTGCTGAGACTGCCTAAAATCCTTAGTCCTGCTTAAATAATAACGCAATTGCCTGTGTACATCTAAAGTGTGCAAAATCTTTTCCCCTTTATTTTGAGGTCTGCATAAAAGTAGGCAAATGAATAGTTTGGTTTAAAGCCACACTAGAAACCACCTTAGGCATAAAGGAAGGATTAATGATACCCTATCCTTATGGAAAATCAAAAGGGCTCTACTGCCATAAGGGCCTGCAACTCAGACACCCTCCTTGCAGAAGTAATAGCCAACAGAAAAGCAGTCTTCCATGACAAGTATTTCAATTCAGCAGTAGCTGCAGGCTCAAAGGTTGTAGAGTAAGTTTTCCAACACATAATTGAGATCCCAAGCAGGAGTAGGAGCTCGTGGGGTCTTATATTCTTTGCCCCTCTAAGAAACTGCTTGAACAAAGGATGTGAAAACAAAGGTGGGTCACAATCATAGTGAGCCAAATTGCTGCAGCATGAATCTTAATAGAAGAGAAGGACAACCCTTTGTCCAATAACAGATATTGAAGAGCCACACTCAAATTAGGCTCAGAAATCTCCAAATTCTTTGCTGTACTCCAAAATAAAAATCTCTTCCATTTTCTCGTACACTTTCCTTGTACTAGGTCGTCTAGCTTCCATAATTACATTTAAAACGTGTTGAGGAAGTTGAGACCTGCTGTGCTTCAACACAGAATATGCCAGGCTGTTAGATGAAGAGAGTGAAGCTTGACATTGAGCAGATGACCGTCCTTCTGAGATAACAGATGAGGAATCAGAGGTAAAGGCCATGGAGGCTTCTTTACCAGACTCCGTAGTAGTGGGTACCAGTGTTGCGAGGCCAATCTGGAGCTATCAAAATCATCCTTGGCCTGTCTTGTCTGACCTTTAATAGTACCTTTGGAAGAAGAGGCAGAGGTGGAAAGGCATACACATGAAGGTTTTCCCAACTGAAAGACAGAGCATCCACTTTCCAAGCTGTGTGATGAAACCCCTTTGTGCAATACTTTGGCAGCTGGTGGTTTAGTGGAGAAGCGAACAGATCTATGTCTGGAGTTCCCCATGACACTGTCAATTTCTGAAATACATGAAGATCCAGTTTCCACTCGTGGGGATCCATGATGTGTCTGCTTAACACATCTGCTAAGGAGTTCTGTGCTCCTGGCAGAAACCTTGCCTGAAGAGTTAGTTGCAAGCTTAGCAGTCTCCCATAAAATCATTGCTTGCCTGCATAGAGGATAAGAATGTGTTCCCCCTTGCTTGTTGATGTACCACATGACAGTTGTGCTGTCTGTTAGAATCAACACCTGTCCTGGAAGAAGTAACTCCTTGAAAGCCAGTAATGCGAACTGGACTGCTAACATCTCCTTCATGTTGATATGTAGATGCTGTAGTCTGGCAGGCCACTTGTCTTGTATCCACTTTCCATTTAGATGAGCTCCCCAAGCAATGTCCGAGGCATCTGTCGTTAAAATCTGACTCGCCTCTGGCCGGGTCACAGAGAGTCCCTTGTTTAGGTGACATTCCTGAGCCCACCACAAAATTCTCTTTGAAGGCAAGGTATTATGTGAATGACAGTGTCCAAATCCTGGCAGTGCTGTGTCCATACATTTTTGAGATACCATTGTAACTTCCTCATATGCAGTTTGGCATTGGGAAACACCAGAATACAAGATGCCATGAACCCTAATGCTTGAAGGACTGTCCCTGCAGTCAGCACGGACTGATGAGATAGTTGATGGAAGTAAAGTGAAAGACTCATTTGTTTGTCCGGGGTTAAAAAGGCCATCTGGGCTGCTGTATTCAGTCTCACACCCAGAAAGCACATGTCTTGAGAGGGTACTAGACTGGACTTTATTTCGTTCACAGAATACCCTAGGCATCTTAGCACTGCTATAACATATTCCAGATGCTGTAGAAGGTCTTCCTTTTCTTGAGCCAGAATCAGGCAGTCGTCTAAGTAAGGATAGATTTGAATTCCTTGTAGCCTGAAGTAAGCTATCACTGGAGCCAGAACCTTTGTGAATACTCTGGGCAGTAGAGAAGCCAAAGGGCAATGCAGAGAACTGATAATGAGAATCTCCAGCTCGAAACCGCAGATACTTCCTGCAACTTAGCCTGATAGGCACATGAAGGTAAGCTTCCTTGAGATCTAAAGTTACCATCCAGTGATCTTTGCCCAGCAGAGGTAAAAGCTGTTGTAACGTCAACATCTTGAACTTGGGAATGTCCAGATAAGTGTTGAGGAGATAAATCCAAAATTGGTCTCCACGTGTTCCCCTTCTTTGGTACTAGGAACATGCGAGAATAAAATCCTAGGCCCCTTTCTGATACAGGGACTGGCTGAATGGCCCCCATTTGGAGTAACTGAAAAACTTGCTTGTGAGCCTCTTTTCTTTGTGGAGGAGGAACGTCTGGCATGCCTTTGAAAGGCAGTGTATGGAAATAAAACCTGTAACCGTGGTGAATGATGTCCAACACCCATCTGTCTTGAGTAATGAAATCCCAATTTTCTTTGAAAAGAGACAGTCGTCCTCCCAAAGGAGCTGCCAGCCGAGAATCGACTGGCAGCTGAAAAACAGGCGGTCATTGGGTCTGTTTACGAAAGGACTGACCCCTGCCCTCACCAGAAGTCTGAGCAGGTGAACTCCCTGTTCTAGGCCTAAAAGAACCTTGAGCCCTGCCCCTACCACGTCTAGACCTACCCCTAGACTGGGAGTCATAAGCAGGATATGTCCACCCCTTAGCAGGCCAATTTCTACTAAACTTGGTGGCTGTACCTGCAAAAATCCTTAACAGTTTGCATAGACTTAGCTTTGTCCTCCATTTTCTTTAAAACTGCTTCCACAGGCGAACCAAACAACACATCAGACTGTAAAGGTGCATCCAAAATCCTTGTCTTAACATGCTCAGCCAAATTCTGATCCCTCAACCAGGCATGCCTGCGAAGAACAGAACTAGTGGCAGCCACCCTCGAGGAGGCCTGCACAGCATCAAAGCCACATTGCAAAGAATGCTTGCCCACTTGTTCAGACACATAAACCAAATCCAGCAACTCTTTACACTCAATACCTTCCGCCAAAGCATCCACCTTAGATTTCAATTGTGAAAGGAGATAATTTTGATATTTCAGCATGTGAAACTGACAATTCAACGCCCTCATGGCTAGAGTGGAAGAAGTATACAGTTTCTTACCCCACCTATCCAAAGCCCTCGCCTCTTTGTCAGTGGGAACAGGATTTTTAACCACAGAGGCTTTAACACCTTTAGGCCCCTGAGAAACAGTGTCTGGGTCCGCCCTAGGACTCTTAAACAAATACTTATGGGCTTCGGGCACCCTATAGTACCTATCAGGTTTAACAGGAGCAGGAGGCAAAGAATCAGGGTTCAGGAAGCCTCTGCAAAACATCTTCCACCACATTCAACACAGGAGGTATAGCTAAGGGCCTATGCTGGGGTAAAAACAAGAATTCCCTAAGCCTCTTCCTGGAATCAGAGTAATCCTGGCCTTCCCATTTAAAGTGCTCCCTCATGGAATCGAGAGTCTCTGAAAATGAAAAATCCTCAGGAGGAGAAGGAGTGGCATCATCCACATCAGAATCAGAATAAGGAGGATACTCCTGCAAATCTTCCAGAAGACTCAGAAGCCTCTGAACCCTGTTCAAAATTGGCAAACTCTGGTTCCACCCTAGGCCTCTTATCAGGAGGGCCCATAGAACCTCTAATCATAGTAATCAAATCTTCTGCCATTTTAAGCATATGTTTCTTAGGTACAGAACCCGAAAAGCTAGGAGAAGCCCCACTGAAGCTGAACTTGGCCTACCTCAAAGAAGTTTTAGCAACAGAAGGAGAGGCTCTAACTACTTTGGGAAGAGGAGAATAGTTACCTGAGAAGCCCCTCAGCCTGGCCTGCCTCCTGAGATGGTACATCCTGTAACAGTAAAGTTTCTGCCGGAGACTCCATAGAAACTCCTGGCAAAACCTCCGGCTCCACTGAGCCTCCTAAAGAACCGACATCCGGGACTGCCGGTTCTTCACCCCTAGCTGCTTCGCTTTTGTCCTTGCGCTTCTTGGGCGGAGGAGCATCCGACGGCATTTTATAATTGCAACGTTTCCCAAACACTAACCTGGCACAGTCTAACCTCCTCTTAATAGTGCGTTTGTTAAACCTAGCACAAGAGCGGCAACCAACAACGTCGTGCTCAGGCCCTAAACAAGGTATACACAATGTATGGAAATCCTTATGCGGTATCTGTTTCCCACAAGAAATACAGTTATTCACTTTTTCTGACATCCGGTTAAATACTGAGGCAAGAAAAAACCAAAATGTTCCCCAGCAGTACTTAGCCAACTCTGATTCGGTCTGAAACTCCGGTTTCGGAAATATCTCAGAACGCCAACCTGCACTCGCAAAACTGCTTCTGCATCGGACCATGCGGCAAAAGACTGAGGATATGGCGTCGGTCATGCGCATTAGTACCCTGGCGTGCTGACGTCAGTCTAAGGCGACATGACCAACGTCAGCCTTATACTCTGGTATTCGGGCCGACTGGACGCGGACTATACCCAATAGTAAGGACTGCAGCAATGGAAAACGAAGAACATCTTCATTTGTCAGCAACCTGTGGGTATCGGATCTGTCCTGGATCTGAGCTGGCAGCTTTCCAAGCTAGAGATCCGAGCTCCTTCCCCTTACCCATAACACCCTACGACCTCCTTCCAGTCCTCAGATCATGTTTGCCTGCCTATATAACCACAAAACAACAACCTGAAGAATCCTAACCTAAGGATTAACAAAGGAACTGATAAACCATCCTAGGATCCAGGTAATCAAAGAACCAGGTTAGGGGGAAGGAGGGAGGGTCGGCTGCTGACAAATGAAGTTACCTACTCAGATGGAACGTTATGGTGAGTACATAACTTCTTTATCTGAAGTAGTTAACTTCACTTGGTCATCAACCTGTGGGACAGAGTCCCCAGCTACCAAAACACTTGGGAGGTCCTCAAGGAAGGATAATCTGGAGCACTGCAGAGCCAAAAGCCGCCCTTCCTCTGGACACTAAATCCAATTTATAGTGAGAGATAAAGGTATGCGAGGATGCCCAAGTAGCCGCAGAGCAAATGTCATCCAAGGGAACTCTAGACCAGAAAGCAGCAGATGTATGCATAAACCGAGTAGAATGAGCATGAACTCCTATAGGCTCTGGTAGGTCAGACAGTTTGTACGTGAGCAGAATGCAATTAGAAATCCATCTGGCCAGAATCACCTTCGAAACTGGCTTACCCAAGAAGCATTTTGCAAAGGAAACAAAGAGCTGATCAGACTTGCGGAAGGCAGTTGTTCTGTGTAAATAAAAATGTAACTGTCTATGAACATCTAACAAATGAAGTTTGTACTCCCCTTTGTTTTAATAGTTAGGGAAAAAAACTGGGAGATTAATGGACTGATTGATGTTCGCCGCGGAGGCCACTTTGGGTAGAAAAGATGGGTTAGTCCTGAGAGAGACCCTGTCCTTATGGAAAACAAGATATGGGGGCTTAACACAGAGGTCCTGAAGCTCCGACACCCTTCTAGCTGAGGTAATAGCTACCAAAAAGGCAGTTTTCCAGAACAAGAATTTCAAATCAACAGAAGCTGCAGGTTCAAAAGGTGGTCCAGTCAGAGCTTGAAGGACCAAAGTTAGATCCCATGGAGGGGCAGAGTTCCTGATAGGAGGTCTCAAGAGAAACGTACCTTTCAAAAAGGTCTTACAAATCTTGGTGGAAGCGAGGGGACTGAGATTGTCTCCAATGTGAAAATGGGAGCTGGCAGCCATTTGAACCTTTACAGTAGAAGAACTGGCCCCTTGCTGAAAAATATGAGATAGAAAATAGAGCACTGCTGGGATGGGAGCAGTGAAAGGGTCCAAATTCCTATGAGATGCCCAAATGGAAAACCGCTTCCATTTACTATTGTAAACCTTCCTGGTAGAAGGCTTATGCACCGCAACCAGAATAGATCTAACTGCAGACGAGATACCGGGAGTCCTAGCAACTAAAGGAACTGGATCAACCAAGCTGAGAGCTTGAGATCGACCAGATTCGGGGGTCTCAATCCCAAAGGATGAGATATCAGATCCGGGATGGGATCCAAGATCCAGAGAGGAGCTATAAGATGAGACCGTAGGCACGGGAACCAGGCTTGACGAGCCTAGAATGGGGCTATGAGGATAACCTTGTTCCCTAACCGACGAGCTTTCTGTAAGAATGTTGTCATCAATGGAAGAGGAGGATAAGCAAAAAGAAGACCGGGTGGCCAAGCATGGACTAGAGCATCTCTGGAGCTTTCCCCAGAGGGGAACAACTCGCTGTACTTCGCCATTGGAAGGCGACACGAAAAGATTGCAGCAAGGCTGATCCCACTTGCGGAAGATCTGTTTCGCTACTAAGGGATTCAGAGACCACTCGTAGGGCGAAAGGATAGTTTGATTCAGTTTGTCCGCTAGGATGTTGGACTGACCCGAAATGTGCGTTGCTAACAGAAAGCGCTTGGTGGATATCGCCCAATCCCAAACTCTCATGGCCTCTCGGCAAAGAGGGTAAGACCTGGTTCCCCCTTGTTTGTTGATGTACCAGACCACTGACATGTTGTCTGACTGAATTGCAATAGTCCCTGGAGGGAGAAAGGCATGAAGGGCTTGCAACGCTAGAAGCACCGCCCTCATCTCCAGAAGATTTATACGCAGAACGGTCTCTGTCTGAGTCCACGTACCTTGGACAGTTTTGCCCACGTAATGCCCCCCCCCCAAGGTGAGAAGCATCTGTGGTCACCGTGGCTTGGGGTTGCGGCATAACAAACGGTCGTCCTTCCCGAAGCTCTCGAGATTAGAGCCACCACATGAGGGAATTTGTGCAAACTGCTGAGAGGAATCGGTAAGTCCAACAGGTGGTGAAGGATGGACCACTGAACCTGCAAAGTCCACTGGAGAACCCTCGTGTGCAAGAGAGCTAAGGGCGCGAGACTGATTGCTGCTGCCATGGACCCTAAAGCTCTCAGGACTAACTCCGCTGATGGGGCAGGTGACTGAACAAGGGCTAAAACATGCAAGGTCAAACTGCAAAGTCTGTCTGATATCAAGAAGGCCTTGGTCTGAAGCGTGTCTATTCTGGCCCCTATGAACTCCAAGACCTGAACTGGTTGAAGGGATGACTTCTTGAAGTTTATGGTGATCCCCAATTGGGATGCTAGTAGTAGGAAGCAATCCCTGGCTAAGCAGAGTAGATACCTGGTGGTGGCGGTAAGGAGCCAGTCATCTAGGTAAGGAAAAACCTGTATTCCCTGAAGTCTCAAGTGGGCCGCTACAACTGCCATGACCTTATTGAACATCCTGGGGGCTGTGGTGAAGCTGAAGGGTAGGACAGTGAACTGGTAATGACTCACCCCTAGCCAAAAGCGGAGGAACCTCCTGGATCGCCTGTCCATGAGAATGTGATAGTATGCATCCTTGAGGTCTATGGAGCACATCCAGTCCTTCTCCTGCAAAAGGGACAGGATGGACTGAAGTGTGACCATCCGGAATTTCTCCTTGGCAATTAAGTGGTTCATTGTTGAAAGGTCAAGGATCGGCTTTAAGTCCCCCATCTTCTTTGGCACCAAAAAAAACCTGGAGTAACTGCCTAATCCGGACTGGCCTGGGGGGACATGCTGGATGGCTCTGTTTTCTAGCAGCATTTATACCTCTAAAGCTGTAGCCTCCCTCTGACTGGGTGGTACATTGGGGAGGATCCTCGACTGAGGAGGTAGGTTTATGAAAGGGATTGAGTAACCTCTGGATATTATTCGAAGCACCCAGCGATCTGTTGTGATGGACTCCATTTGGGCCAGGTGCTTCAAGAAATGCCCCTCGACTGCCTCCAGAGAGGAGCAATCGGGCAACCCCTCAGGGCTGCTGCGTGCGTCGGTCAGAAAAGGGTTCCAGAGACCCAAAATTTTTCGGCCCCCCTCTGCCTCTGGGCCGGCATCCACCTTGCCCCCCTCTGCCTCTGAAGGATGAAGGGTCCGGAGCGTAATGGGACTGCTGAGACTTCCGGAACCACATCATCTTTTGTCCTCTCTGGTTCCTGGAAAAGGACCTTTGAGGAGCAGAGAAGCGGATTCCGACAGCAGACAGCGTCTTCCCATCTTTCTCTCTCTGAACCAATGTGTCGCGGACGGTCTTCCCGAACAGAGTAGAACTGAAGGGTGCGTTCGCGAAGGACGCCTTGAAAGGTTCCGAAAAGTCACAAAGCTGGAGCCAGGCGTGAAGCCTTAAGGTGATGCCGGACCCGCTGGCTCTAGCAGCCCCTTCCGTGGCATGGGAAAGTAGTTGCATAGACATGTTTGAAACAGATTTCAGAGTGGCCATGCAAGCCGAGAAAGTCCGTTTGTCCTTGGCCGACGTGGACTCAGGGGGAGACTCAGCGTATTCTTTCACCAGATCCTACTGAAGTCTAATTACATGGACCAAATAATTCAGCGCCGTTATGGAAAAGGTAGCTGAAGCAAACATCCACTTCCCGATACGATCCATCGTCCGAGACTCCTTATCAGGAGGATGGACCGAGGAACTATCCTGGGCAAGTTCCTTCTTGGTGGCTGCCGCCACCACCATGGCATCTACCGGGGAACCCTTACTTCAAGCCATTCTATCCACAGGGGGACTAAGAATCCCATTTGGCCTCCTGGGGATTGGCTCTACAGTGTCCGGTTCCTTCCACGCCTTGGTAGTGATGACGTCAACCAGGGGATCAGCCGGAGGGGGCACCCAAGAGGTAGACGGGCCTGTGTCGAATCCCTCCAGGAACACTGACTCGTCTGAGGAAGGTTTTAGGCTGACCACCCCCTCTTTTGAAGAAGCATTTCCATAATGTCTCCAAAGGAGACGTCTTCAGGGGGTTAACCAAGGGGAAACCTTCCCCTTCCTCCTCTTACACTTACATTTGGGGGACCTCCTCGGTGGGGCTGTCCGAAGAGGACTCACCAGCAGAGTCATGTACCACCAATGGAACAGGCTGGGGCATCAATGCAGGCTGTCCCTGGGACTGGATGATGAAAGACAAGCCCAGCTGCAAGGGAGTGGGGGCGGATCCCAAAGAAAGAGTAGGGGGTCTCGAACCTCTCAAGAGAACCCTCTCCACCACATCAAAAGCCGAGAGTGAACCAATCTCTCTTTGCTCCGTGGTTAACACCCTCGGATCTGGCGCAGGGATCGGTGTCAGAGCCAAAGCGCTCGGACCCAAGAGGGAAGTGTGCTCCGACCGAAACAGAGCCGAAGACACACTGGCTCCCTCGGATCTGATGCACGGTTCTCGGCCCCGACAGCTCGGATCTGAGAAGGGATCCGACAAACTCGAGGGCATGGCCAGCATTGAGATAGCGATAACCATCGGCACCGACTCCCTGACTCCGAGACTCCTCAGATCCGAAGGCTCCGAAAACCGATAGTGGATCGGAGAAGGAGCTATCGGGGCAAAAAGTGGGGCTGAACCCCCCCCCCCCCATAGGGGGGGGGAGGCAGCAAAACTCCCATCTGCAGTTGGGTTTGGAGAAAGTGACGCATCATCTGGTCCATATCAGTGCTGGAGTGGCTACGGGTCGACCTTGAAGATGCATCGAAGATGGCCAGGAGGGCCACCGCAAGCCTCCTCCTCTGGCTCCGGGGAAAAGTGTGGAGAACGGAGCCAAGGGGAGGAACGCCTGGAGACCTTCTGGGGTGAAGAGAGCAGTTTAGCCGGCAGGGCCGTGGGGGCTGAGTCGGCCCGCCGCTTGTGGCTTCTGTGCCTCTCTTTCTCTCTCTCTCTCTCTCTCTCCTCTTTTTTTTGAGTCCCTCTCTCCCTGGGAAGAAGTGGGAGGTTGAGTCCCAGCCAGGGGAGGGGGGACAGCAGGCTGAGCAGCCGCAGCTGTAGCCACCAAGGGAGAGGCGGAAGAAGCCGACTCCGCGGGTAGGAGACCCGCCAGAATCAGCTTATTCCATCTATCCCTCAGGGCCTGGGGGTTAAAGGCTGCACAAATCTGGCAGCCCGAGGTCAAATGTGATACTCCCAGGCAGAGGACGCACTGAGTGTGGCCATCCGCTGGGGATAGCTTATGGCCACACTCAGTGCACTTAGAAAAATTGGGCTTTGAGGCCACGGCCATGATTTTTAAACAAAGCACACACACGCCCACACAAACACCTAAGGGAAAGGAGGGTCCTACTAGGATTTAAACTACGAGGGAGTAAACTCAGGGGTTTAAACTATAAAATTAAACTAATCACACACTAACACTAAGATCGTTTTTTATCAAAAAAACACTTACTAATCGCCTGAACGCTAGGAGCTTGAAAACTCGTGCTTGACAAAGCCGCGGCAAACGAGATCTGGGAGATCTGGAAGGAGGTCGCAGGGTATTATGGGTAAGGGGGAGGGGCTTGGAGCTCGGATCTCTAGCTTGGAAAGCTGCCGGCTCGGATCCAGGTCGGATCCGATACCCACAGGTTAATGACCAAATGAAGTTAAATACTTCAGATCATTAAATACAATGCCCCCTTTGGCATGTATCTATCCAAACACATGCAACAACTGGAACACCCCACAAAAATAGCTTACTAAAAGGATACAAGGCCTAAACAACATGTTTTACTTGGACCAACTCAAAGCCCTGTCACCATACTCAGTATCCCAAAGACTGCCAAGAGGTGATACGTGTCTGGCATACTCTGACCCATTACTGATGGATTTACTGTACATCAGCAAGTCAAATGACATCAAAAATAATCAGTTTGGGGATCTAAACCTCTTCTGCAACATCAACAGAATGGTTTGGTGGGACAGGTTTATGTTGCAGAGGATACCACTGCTGTAGAACAGACTCCCCATCCAAATACAAGGTTCATCCCTGCCCATTCTGAAGCTCAACTTAGAACTATGGATGTGAGACAAAAAAATTTACCCCATGACTGCTACCTGTACTACTAATGGACAGAGGCAGCATGGGTTCCCTCAAATTATCTGTGGTACGATCCCAGTTATTCTCATTAGGGATAATTTATAATTATCGACCATGGGATGGGTAAGACCAATCTATAACCAGATGGGATAGATTATTTTGAGTAAAGAAAGGGAAAATGGCCCACAAGGAGAACTAGCCTAGTACCTATGAACTTATAAGAAAGTAGGTTTGAAATGAGCCTGAGTCCGTTTTTCAAGGACAAAAGTAAAGTTCCAAGGGGAAGTAATATATTTTCTTGGGGGCCTGGTGTAAAAGGATGCTTCTAAGAAATTGTTTGACCTCAAAACAAGAGGTCACAGTTGGGTTCAAAGGCAGTCAAGTAGAAACTGCTGACAGGTGAGCTTTAACAGACGAATACACTTGGCCAGCATGCAGCAGTTCACACATGTAAGAAAGGACCAAAAGGACCCTCACTGAAAAAGAGATCCTGATGACACCTGAGACACCAAATGGAAAACCTCTTCCATTTAGCCACACAGAATTTTCTGGTAGTGGGTTTCCCCGTCTTCCTGCAGAACCCTAAGCATATCTTCAGAAAGGTGATGTCTAAAAGGAATCAAAACCCTATCATCCAAAGTATCAAATGAAGAGTGAACAAGTGAGTGTGAATGACAGACCTTTTCTTGCTTGAGAAGATCCATCCGGTGAGATAACATTTGATGACAGCCCATAGCCAGGTGAAAGAGAAGGGGAAACAATGCTGTCTGGCCCAAACAGGAGTCATCAGCAAGATTTCGAGGAAATCCTTCATGATCTTGTGCAGGAACCTGGGAAGCAGAGGAAGGAGGAGGGTATGACTATAGGAACATTCCTTTCCAAGAAAAGGGCACGGCATCCACCCTCCAAGTCAGAGGACTTGGGACTCTGGACCAGAATCAAGCAAACTGGCTGTTCAGAAGGGAGGCAAAAAGATCGACTTGAGGAATACCCCACTGACGTACTATGTCCAAAAATACCTCTCTGTGAAGCATCCATTTATGAGGTTGTATCCTGGACTTGCTCAGAGAGTATGCCACAAGGTTGTGTTCTGAAGGTATGTAGACTGAGGGGTTATCTGCTGGTGGATAGCAAAGTCTCATGCCCTAAGGGCTAGTCTGCAAAGAAGATAAGATTTTTAGCACCCCCCATTTTTGATGTTCCACATTACTTTGGTGCTTAAGACCTTTAGAGGGCTTGGAGACCAAAGAGAATGGAAGGCCTGCAGAGCAAGAATGAGCGCCATCATCTCTGTCACATTGATGTGGTCTGACAGCTGATGAAAGGGCCAAAGACCCTGAACCTTCTGACTGTTGTAAGCAGCTGATCAAAAGAGTCTGTGAAGAGGGGTAGTAGCCTGAAAAGGCAGGCCTGGATTGAGGGAGATCTGCCGAATCCACTAATGATACTCAAGTTTGAGGCAGGGTACCAGAGGAAGTGGAAACTCTTAGAGGGTGGCAACGCTGGATCCAAACAGTCTTAAGATACCAGTGACACTTCCGCATATAAAGCTTGGCAAAGGGAAGCATGGGAATGGTAGATGCCATGAAACACAAAGCTCTGAGAAATTCTATTGCTTTAATAAGAGAAAGTGGGAGCAAAGACTGGAGGTAGGTTGTCAAAGACAGAACCTTGAGCGAAGGAAGACAGGACAGCATTGGGATTGTTTGAATTTTGCAATCCAGAAAAATGTGGTCTTGAGAAGGAATCAGAAATGACTTCTTGAGATTAATGGTGAATCCCAGACTGTGCAGAAGCAGCATGGTAAAGAGTAGATCCTGAAAAAGCAGGTTGACCAGATATGGGAACAATCTGGATTCCCTGAAGCCTGCAAAAAACTATCACAGCAGCCAGACATCTGGTGAATACCCTTGGGTCAATAGAAAGACTAAAGGGCAAAGCAGAGAATTGAAAGTGAGAGGAAGGAGCAGAAAAAATGTAAAAACTTCCTAAAGATAGGGTGAATGGAAATACGAAGACAGGTGTCCTTTAGATCTACAGAGATGAAAAATGTCCGTGGAAGCAAAAGAGGAAGCAGTGTGTAGGGAAAGCATTTGGAAAGAAGAGAACTTAAGAAAGGTGCTGAGAAAGGAGAGGTCTAAGAGAGTTCTCCATTACCCCTCTTTTCTGGAAACCAGAAACTTTAAGTAAAACCCCTGCTCTTTGTTGGGATTCTGGAATGGGTTGGATAGTTCCCAGATCCATTAGATCCTGGAAGACTACAGAAAAGTGAGGAACTTGGCCTGTAGGAGGTTGTGGAAGACTTGAGAAGGAGGGAAGAGACTTCCACACCACAAAATAACTGACAGATAACGGAAAGCACCCAAGAGTCTAAAGTAATCTGTTGCCAGACAAGGAAAGCCTGACAGACTGGAGAACCTGGCGAAAGGGAGGGGGAGAAAATGCCAGACGGAGGCAGATTTCTCCTTAAAAGGGGGCTTTTCTGATTCTTAGAAGTCTGGGTGGGTTTATCAGAAAACATGCTTAGAAACCCTTTTCCTTTTAGAAGGTTAAGGAGATCATCTACAAAAAAAGTAGATTTAGAAGGATAGTTTCTCTGAAATTTGGGGACGGGAGAAACAAAGATTTGTTTAAGGTCCTGCATAACTTTGCCTTTTGTATTGCAGAATCTTAAACGGCTCAGCAGCAGTAGTAGCAACTAAATTATTTTGGCTGTTCCAAATGGGCATTTAGGAACTTGGTCTAAATATCATCAGGTAAGGCCTGGGAGGTGAAGCCAAGACCACCTCCTCATAAATTAACCCGAAACAGTAGCTCTATTAGATATATCAGCTACATCATGCCTACATTTGATAGACTGATGGGCTACATGTGAAGTGGAACTCAATAAGGAAAGGGCAGTAGCCTTGCTTTCAGAGACAGGAAGGTCTGACAAGACTCCCCCAAGTTGAGACAAAAAGCCCAGAACATATCAGGTCATATGGGTCTGATAATTTATGCCCTGAAGGCCAGAAGGGATAAGTCTGGAAGAGGATAAAAACTTGGATGGCTTGTCAGCAGGTACAGAGACCACAGCAGTGTCTGAAGGACACTTACAAAGGTACTTAAAGACCTCAGGCACCTTTATAAAAGTGGTCAGGCTTCTTGAGGGTCAGAAATTGTGAATCAGGAGCCAAAGCAGCAGCTGCAAACATATCCAGCAAAGCAGCCAAAACAGCAGACATTTTAAGAGACTCCATTTGTAATAGCTCATAATACTTCTTTTGGATGTCACAGACCTAGGAGTAATCTCATTTAAAATGTTCCATTCATTTGAACCACAGTGTTCCCAAAACACAACTCTTCAAAGGGAGAATAAGAACTCAAGAAATCCTCCTTTTCTGACCCACAATCTATGGGTGAAGTGATTTGCGAGGAACAGGCACAAGGTTTCATCTCCTGAAACCAACTCATCTGAGGAGTCAGATTCTCTAGTTTTCTGGCTGAAGTAGAAGACCAAGGAGAAGCAGGAACAGATAAACCCTGAGGGGGATTCAAAGCCACCAGGGCACTGGAAAAAAAACCTGGGTAAGGTCCTGTCACTCTCTCTGATGATCTTTAGTAATGACACTTATACATTTAGTTTTCTGCTTCTTTTTTTAATGGGACTTCAGCTTTGGCCATCCTAGGAAGCTCAGAGCCATGCTAGACTCTATAATGGTTCCAAGAAATTTTACACTAACAAGAATCTGGAGAATCCCGTGAGGCCTTTCAGATATGATCAGCAGTGGCTGCCCTTCAATGTCCATTGCAGACATTTGCATACCCTCAGAGAACATGCAATAAGGCTGTTCCATGCTGGCCTCCAAAAGGGTCACTGCACTGGCAACAGGCAGCAGCACTGGATATTCTTCAGGGTCTTCATCTACCTAGAGAGAGAAAGAAAGACAGACATCTGGTGGAGACATTCACAGAGACCTTTTAGACTTCTTTTTGAGACACAGTTGTACTGCAGGGGTGGACAGATTCAGCCACAGTACCCTGTTCAAAAGCTTGTGACACTGGTTCTCAATGTAGACGGACAAAGAACACAGATGGGTATAAACAGTTTTCAGAACAAAAGCCTTTCAAATGGTACACTGGGTATGGCTGTGCATAGCACATAAGCAGAACAAACCTTCTTGTGATGATTTTTATGTGGAATCTGCTTCCCACACTGACATTTTCCTTTCCTGGATGACATGAGCTGTCAGTAAACAGAGAGAAAAAGGAAAAGAAGGAACCCAACAGGGCACTTATTTGTAAATGGCTCAATGTGATGTTCAACCTTGTCATTCGGACTGGTGAAAAAGGTGTTCCAAGTATTGAGCATGCATATGTCACTTTATGGCCCATGCCTGCATGGGCCGAATACACTCTATGTATGATGCTGGGTGGATGTAAAGGTTTTGGTGTAATGGCTGGACGGTGGGCTATCCTGGGCAAGAGATTCCACATATAATGGATACTGCAACAGTGATAAGGGAGGACATCTTCACTTTCCAGTGCAAGTCATAAAACACTTTAAAAAGTTCCATAGCAACATAAAAGCAGTATTAAGCATGCAACCAACACAGTAAGATCGAAGGGATGTACGGGGATCACGGGTACAGTGCGATTAGGGAAATACATCCTTTCCTCACTGTAGTGCGATCTTGGAGTTGGAATACATAGTTGGGGGTGCAGGGTGGCTTGCCCCCCCCTGCATAAACTGGATGTTAGGTGTGCTAGCTAGGGAGTAGCGGCAAGGGTGGCATTGCTGTTAAGTGCCGAAAATGTTGTGTCTGACATTTTTGGCATTAACAGCTGATTTTCGACATTAGGACAGTTAGGTTATGTGTACTTTCGGTGAATTAATTCGCTAAGTACCCTTTTTTATTTTCGAGATTTCTATAGTAAACCATATATTATATATATATATATATATATATATATATATATATATATATATATATATATATATACACACACACACACACACACACACTTTTTTAAATAAAACAGAAATAAATAAAAAAATATGTAATAATGAAGAGGAAGGGAAGTTCCCAGCGGGATCTTAACAGAGTCTGGAAGCTGTAATCCACCAATGCAGACTACTTAGGAGATTCAATTATGTGACTACTACAGTTGGCACTAAAAGACTAACAACTGACTTCCTGTGACAGGGATTACGCGTCACCTGATAAGAGGGAGGGACTTAGCTTATCCCCTATTACAGGGAGTCACAGAAGGAAATTCTGAGCTCTGGAAAGCTGCCAGTGAGGCTTTGTGCAGGCACTGAGCCCATATGCCACTGAGGCAGTGTGAATGAACATCTATGATTAGCTTGAAATGAACAGACAGTATGGTTACAGAAGTGAAAAATCAACAAATGAGGAAGTTAAATATTAAAAAAAAAACGATTCTAAATGATAAAAAGTAATTCCAAGAGGTACTTAACATGGAAAATGGAACTATCTACAGGTCTCCAAAGAGTGAGTAAAGGGGCCAAGAAACATTTTTCAAAAATGTATATGTAGGTTAGAGACCTTGCCTGCTGTGAGCAGCTTAAAAACAAGGGGTAATGGAAAGTGACTGATATAGTCTTAAACAAAAGCACTGTAAGAAATGCATATAAGTACACAACCTTTTATAAAAAAAGAATGAGGGAGATTGACAGGACTCAGCAAAAAATGCCAAAATGTAATAGAAGTGTTAGAGGAAGCTGTGATGCCACTGCACTGGTACAGTAATCAAAGCGCCTCAATCATCACCACTGGTAACAGGGGGGAACATACACACTGGGAGGATGACAAGTACACACACAGTAAAGTGCAATTTCCCTTAAAAACACAAAGAGATCACAGTCAGTCTGGGGCTGGTTTCTCCCTCTTTCTCCAGTTCCCCAGTAAGACTCCTGACTGTCACAGCTATAAGGTTGAGATCTCAGCTGAGTAGCCAAATCAAGATCTTCACTACGCTCTCTGTCCAGCCAGTGCTTTGTGTCCCCGCCCAAGTTGCTGACACACACACACTCCTTGAGATTTGATTTATATACAAACACACACACACACAGCTAGGAAAGGCTGGCAAAGGTTTACTAGCTATGCCCCCTTCTGCCCAGACCATAAGGTAGTTTTCACTGCCAACAGCCAACTCTTTATCAGCTACTTTAAGGCCCTTACCAAAGGGTGTCCAATCCTACTGTGTAATGTTAATCCAAATGGTAGTCTGACCAAGAGTAAAGGTTATTTAGGAGTGGCCTGTACAGTGTCACCAGATAGATATGCAAGTACTCCAAGAGCTTCTCTAAACAGACCAGCCACGATTAAAAGTTTTAAATATATTTAATAAAAGAACAAGACAATACTCAGTAAGTAATCAGTTACATCAGAGTTCAAAATCACAGGAAATATTTAAAACAACATTGCAGGACAGTCTCAAATAAATAAAGAAAACATCTAAACTACTACACTTTACTATATTCCTATCTGAATCTAAAAGAGTTACTATGCCCTAGAAACTTACTTACAGCAGGGCAAGAGCAGAGGTGAGTGCATGTTTCCAGCTGATGTTAGGTCAAAGACAAAATACAAAATGCACAGTCTCACTCAAAGAGTTCTTTTACTGCTGTGTTAGCTTGGATGACATCACTTTTTGTCACCTGACTTCAGTTCCCAAGCTATACCCCCATTGTAGCATTTGACATCTCCTTGTGAAAAACATACATCTCTCAGATGTTTGCAAATCCTGGAGGACAAAACAATAAAACACTTCTACACCTTAAACCTAATAATTACTTCTCTTTCAAGACAATACAAAAAGCTTCTAGCTCTCGATATTGTGTCTGCTACTGCATTGAAACTGAAAGATAACATATTTTATTACGTGGTTATGAAACAATTTAATTTCAACTATTTTCTCTGATTTTTTTCAAGTTAACCTCCTGTGTTCCAGTTTCCATTAAACATATACATATAAACAGTCACAATAGTGCAGGTACATTCCTGTTCTATTCCAATAAGCCATGCTGTGGTTACATTTTAGCTCAGTACTTCACACACACTTCTGTATAAATCATATCAATATTCAGAAATGACAGTGAATTATTTACAAAATTCCAGAAAGCTGGGCTGGCAGTGTGACAGAGGTCAGAACTCCAGAATCAAGAAGTAAAAATTAATAAGTAGACTTTATTAAGCTCTAGAAACCAGTTGCTATAATGGTTAAGGTCTTAACCTCCCATGCACAAAACACAAGGTTTGATCCTGACCTTCGGCAAATGTCTGTCTGGAGTTTGTGTTTTCTCCCTGTGTTTCTGTGGGATTCCTCCCACCTCTGAAAAATATGCTGAGTGTTTCCATCTCAAACTCACCAAAAAGAAAGGAGCTGTGAACAGCAGCACAGACTGTACATGGTTCCCTATAGGTGGAAGAGTTGTATAAACCAACAGCTCTAGGCATCTACTATGATGTGCAGTATCCTCATGACAGGAGAACAAGGATCACATACTGCATGATTAGGCAGGGCTAGCCACTCGATGTAAAATATGTCTCTAGGTAATTTAGTCGTGTTGACTAAGGTCACCAAATGGGCATGAGAATTTGCTGGTAATAAGATGTATGTGCCCCTACTGGCCAGTGTGTGTGCCCACCATAAAACCCAGTAGCCCTGGGTCAATAAGCTACTGGCCGGTGTCCAGTTACTCAGCTTAGGTTACCTGGGATGGCTCTGCTGAATGAAAGCTGGATGTAAAAACAACTGACCTGCTAAACATGAACTAAGAATTGCTGCACTCAGTGTAGGCTCACTGACAGGACGTAGCTTGGAAGTGGAGGACATGATAAGGAGGAGGAGTCTGGACATCCTATACATCCAGGAGACAGGAGGGGAATGGCAGTGCAGTAAAGCCGTTTGGCTTGGGATTCAGAGTCTACTATTCAGGAGGATGACAGGCTAGAAATGGTGTGCGAATTATTGTGAGGGAGAGGCTTCAGAAGACAGTGAAGGATGTGCTCAGAATTAGTGAAAGACTCGTACCAAATCAAGACTCCAGACATAATGATAAAGCAGTATACATCATCTCAGCCTATGTCCCACAGCAGGGTTGTGATAGTGAGGATTTAGACAGCATTTGCAAGACTTACTAGGAAAAGCAGGACAACATGAATTGGTGTTAATAACAAGTGACTTGAATACACATATCTACACAGACAGAACAGGATATGAGGACAGACTGTGTCTACATGGGTGGGGCAACATAAATATAGGAGAGGCCATTCTAGACTTCTATCTGGCAAATGGCTTGATAGCAGCCAACATATGGTTCAGAAAGAGAGGCAGTCACAAGATCACATACAGGAGTGGCCAGCATACAACTCAGGTAGACTTTTTCCTAGTAAGAAAAGGGCACTGGGATAGAATCAGCATTGCAATCTCATCCCCAGTGAAACTGCTTCTGCTACGAGCTCCACAGCAAGAAAGACTGATGTAATGGTGTCCTGCTGCGTTCCTTTAGCACTGACGACCTGACATCAGGCAGCAAGCGCCAGCAGCCAATGCAGAAAAACATTAACTCTGGTATTCGGGCCGGCCGAGGGCTACCACAGCAGGGATAACCCACAGGTGATGACTGCAACAGTGGAACACGAAGAACATCCACTGGTTGCCACAATCAGCTGCAAGTAGTGGTCAGAGATGGCTCTCCAGCCAAGAGAGCTAGACTGAAGACCTAGAAGTTGATTGCAGAGAAAGCACAAAAACAAATCAAGAAATTACTCTGGACTTTAAAAACTTTAAGAAAAGGACAAAATAAGTGGAACTGAAGAAAAATGGCACAGCCTTAAAACAGCATGTGTAAGGACTACAAAACAGATATGCATCCAGGACAGGTATGGAAATAAGGCAATTAAGGAAAGATGGCGGTGGAATGCAGAAGTCCAGGAAGTCATCAAAATAAAGGAATGCAAGACAAAGTGGGAGACAGAAAAGCTGGACCAGGCTAGGAAGGAAAACTGGTTGGCTAACAAAGAGGCTAACAGAGCAGATGCAATAGCAAAGAACAAGGCATCAGACATACTCTACCACCTTCTGTAAAGTATGTCAGTGGATGGTAGATGGCACTAAAACTATATCAGGTTGTAAGGCAAAGACAGAAAGATAAAAGAGATAGTCAAACACCCTTCATAAGAGATGCCAGCACCAACCTGTACACCAGTTCACAGCCCATTAAAGACAGATGAAAGAAGTACTTCCCGCAGCTTCTGAATGAAGAAAATCCCAGAGAAGCTGTACTGCCCCAGACAGAGCCTACGATGGCAGAAGAGGAGAAGCTCAGTAGTAAGAAACAAGAAACAGCACTAAAGAAAATGAAGTCAGGAAAAGCAACAGGCTCAGATGAGGCCAAAGAAAATACGATAAATATCCTGGGTGAGATGGGGAAAAATGGCTACTGAGGGTACCCATAGCAGAGTGGAGACAAAGGAGTATTCCAGATGATAAGCATACTAGTGCCAGTGTTCAAAAACAAAGGGGACAATCACAACTGTGGGCAGTACAGAGGTATCAAACTCCTGTCACACTGCATGAAAGTTCTGGAGAGGGTTACTGATAAACAAGTATGCAGAGTAGTAGAAAGTAACATAGAAGATGAGCATTTCAGGTTCAGATCAGGATGCAGCACAACTGACCCACTCTTTGCAGTGAGACAGACAGTTGAGAAGAACCTAAAGATGAGGAAAGAGTTCAACAGGACGTTCCTAGACTAGGAGAAAGCATATGACAAGGTCCCAATAAAGCTGATTTGAGGAGTTCTACAGTGGTTCCAAGTCCCAGAAACATTCGTAGAACTAGTGCAGGTAATGTACAAGGACCCAGTGACTCAAGTATGGCCAGTGTTCGGTCTCACAGGGGAGTTTTCCCAGTGCTAGTGGATGTGCACCAGGGTTCATCTCTGAGCCCACTGCTGTTAACACTGGTGATTGACTACAGTAGCATACAGGATTGGAGGACACAGATCAACAAAATTGTTGTATACAGATGATGTGGCATTACAGGCAGACCATGGGCAAAACTTTCTGCAAAGGATAGGGGAATGGAATGCAAAACTTAAGGCACATGGGATAAAACTGGGTACAGATAAAACAGTTGTAATGGCAGCAAATGATGGAGTACACAAAAAGCTAAAAAAAACTGAGATAGAATGGAAAATAGTCGAACAGGTTAACAGCTTCAGGTGTCTGGGAGGGGTGGCTGAGGAGAAGGGAAGTCTGAATGAGGAGGTCATAGCTAGAATCAGAGGGGCTGCTGCCAACTGGTACAATGTGTCAGGTATAATATGTGACAGAAGAACCCCAAAGAAGCCGAAAAGTAAGGTGTATAAAACAGTGGTGTGACTAGTGGTACAGCATCTGGGCAGTAAAAGCAGAGCAGTTGAGAAAGCTAGAGGTGATGGAGACAGTGTCTGAGATGGGTGGTAGGATGAACACTGTTGGATTGATGAAGAAATGAGGATGTAAGCACAGAAGCCAAAGTAGCTCCAATTGCATTAAAAGGTCAAACAGAGCAAGATTACAATGGTTTGGGCACATGTGCAGAAAAGCAGAAGATAATCTGCTGAAGAAGGTTTGAGACAGACAAGAAAAAGGCAAGAGGAAAAGTACAGCTTTGTACCTACCATAAATGTCGATGTCCGATAGATATGCAACTGCAGTCATAACATATGGGTTGTCCTGTCTCAGGCAGCCCTCGGTCGGCCGGATTCCAAAGTCTGGGTCCGGCGTCGGCTGGTGTCGCCTCCTCTCCGACGTCAGAACGGCTGGAGTATAAAGGCATCGGCCGACGCCATCTTCTTCAGTGTTTCTTGCCCCAGATGCCAGGTGCCCTCCTAGGAAGGCTAAATTTGGTGAATGGATAAACAATTCCAGACATGCACAACAGTAATAAACAGATACACCATAGGAGATACCCCTAGCTAATAGGAATAGGGGTAGTGGACCCATAAAGAAGGTTGCAGAGGGGTAGGAGGGTGGGAAAATCCGACTGCAGTTGCATATCTATCGGACATCTACATTTATGGTAGGTACAAAACTGTACTATGTCCTTCAAGAATGCAACTGCAGTCATAACATATGGGTTGAATACCATAGCCAAGCTGGGGGTGGTTGGAACTAAGACAGTGATGGTGTAGCTAAAATGCCCTGCAGGACTGCCGAAGCAAAGCCTGCTCGGGATCTGGAGTATAAAGGCAGGTTGTAGTGCTTGGTAAATGTATGCACGGAGCTCCATGTAGCAGCCTCTAGAATGTCCTTTGTGCCACTCCTCTTAGGAAGGCTGGTGGATGTGGCTATAGCTCTGGTGGAGTGTGGCCTAATATTGGCTGGCACACCTTTTCCATGAAAAGAATAGCAGAATCTGATGCAGTGTCCAATCCATTTGGAAATTGTTTGTTTGGAGATTGCTTTTCCTTGTACTCCAGCAGCATAGGCTACAAGCAGTTGGTCAGACTTTCTGGTGGCCTTAGTTCTGTCCAAGTAGTAGCGTAGTTGTCTGTGTATGTCCAAAGTATGTAGCAGTGCTTCCCCCCTGTTTTGAGGATTGGGGAAGAAAGTAGGCAGGTGAATGGCTTGATTTAGAGACACCCTGGAAATTACTTTTGGCATGAATGAAGGATTGGTTCTTAGAGAGACTCTGTCCTGATGAAAAATGAGAAAAGGATGTACTGCCATGAGTGCCTGTATCTCCGAGACTCTTTTTGCTGATGTGATTGCCAATAGGAAAAACGTTTTCCATGAGAGAAATTGCATTTCTGAAGTTGCTGCTGGTTCAAAGGGAGGAAGAGTTACTTTTTCCAAGACAAAATTGAGGTCCCATGCAGGTACTGGCGGTTTCCTGGGAGGTTTGATATTCTTTATCCCTCTTAGGAACTGTCTTAGCAAAGGATGTGAAAACACAGGTGGATCACAATTGTATTTTGCTGAGATTGCTGAGGCATGAATCTTTATGGAAGAATATGAGAGACCAGTGTGAAACACTTCTGGCAAGTATTCCAATATCTGAGGTATACACAATACTGCGGTATCCTGACCCCTGTTAGCATTCCAGATGATGAATCTCTTCCACTTGGCTGAATAGGTTTTTCTGGTGGAAGGTCTGCGTGCTTCCAGAAAGATCTCTTGAACTTTTTTGGAAAGAGAGATATCGGAAGGAGTTATGGTAACCTCCAGGCTGTCAGATGCAATGTTTTCAGGTTTTGATGAACAGCCCTGTAATTGTGTTGTGTTAGAAGCAGAGGCCATAGGGGCAGAGGCCATGGCTTGGTCCGAGTTATGCTCAACAGCAATGGGTACCAGTGCTGCCTTGGCCAGTCTGGAGCTATCAAAATGCCTGTTGGTTGTTCTGCTTTGATCTTCAGTATCACCTTGGTCAGCAGTGGTAGAGGAGGAAATGCATAAATTGTTAGGAAAATCCAGCTGAAGGAGAGAGCATCCGTTTTCCAGGCTAGAGGATGGTGGGTCCTTGTACAGAACTTTTCCAGGTGATGGTTCATGTGAGAAGCAAAGAGATCTATGTCCGGTCTTCCCCATGTCCTTGTTATTTTTGAGAAAATGTGAGGATGCAGCATCCATTCGTGTGGATCCAAGAAATTTCTGCTCAGCTTGTCCGCCAGTACATTGTCCTTGCCTGGCACAAACTGGGATTGCAAATGTATCTTCAGACTTAGGGATTTTTCCCAGAGAATCATTGTTAGTCTGCAGAGGGGATAAGAATGAGTGCCTCCCTGCTTGTTTATATACCGCATAACAGTGGTGTTGTCTGTCCTTATTAGCAAATGTCCTTGTTGAAGCGATTTTTCGAAAGTCTCGATTGCATGTATCACTGCCAACATCTCTTTTTGGTTTATGTGCAGCTGCCTTTCCCTTGGTGTCCATTGACCTTGAATGCATCTGCCCTCCATGTGCGCCCCCCATCCATGGTCTGAGGCGTCTGTTGTAATCATTTGACCTGCTTGAGGTTTGTTGAAAGACATGCCTTTGTTTAACTGACTTGCCTGAAGCCACCACAAAAATTCTCTTTGCAGACATGGAATGAGTGGGATTACGTCCTCTAGGCTTTGGCTGTGTTGGGACCATAAGCTTTTTAAGTACCACTGCAGCTTTCTCATATGAAGTCTTGCCAAAGGTATCAGAATAATGCAAGATGCCATGAACCCCAGGGCCTGCAGGATTTTCCTTGCAGTCAGCTGGGAGAGCTTTGCTAGGCCTTTGAAGTACTCTGGTAACTGCTGTTGTTTTTCCTCTGTGAGATAAGCCATTTGTGTTTTTGTGTCCAGTTTGGCTCCTAGAAAACTAATTTGTTGGGATGGCAGAAGTCTTGATTTCTGAATGTTGACTGTGTATCCCAAGGCCTGTAGTAATTGAATGACATAGTCCAAGTTTGCTATCAAGGTTTGTTTGTTGTCTGCTTGTATGAGGCAGTCGTCCAGGTAGGGGTATATTTGAATCCCCTGGAGTCTGCAGTGTGTCACTACTGATGCCAGGCATTTCGTGAACACTCTGGGCGCAGTAGATAAGCCAAACGGCAATGCTGAAAATTGATAATGCTCTGTTCCCTGCAAGAAATCTGAGGTATCTTCTGCAGCTTTGTCTGATTGGGACATGCAGGTATGCCTCCTTGAGGTCCAGAATGACCAGCCAAGACCCCTTGCCCAGCATGGGAAGGAGTTGCTGCAACGTCAGCATTTTGAACTTTGGCACAATGAGATAAGTATTTAGAGTAGACAAGTCCAGTATAGGCCTCCATTTGTTTTCCTTTCTTGGAACAAGGAACAGTCTTGAATAAAATCCCTGGCCTTGTTCCTCTGGTGGGACCTTTTCTATTGCTTTTATATTTAACAGCTTTGAAACTTGAATGAGTGCCTCTGCCCTTTGATGATGTGGCAGGTTTGGCATGCCTTGTCTTATTGGTAAAGTATGGAAGTGGAATCTGTAACCTTTGTCTATTAAATCCAGAATCCAGTTGTCCTTGGTTAAGATATGCCAGTTTTTTGAGAATAAGGATAGTTTTCCACCCAAAGGTGCTTCTCTTTGAGCCTTTGTTGGCGGTATGAAAGTCAAGTCATTGTGGTTGTCCTTGTGGTGCAGCTGGACTGCTTGCACCACTTCTTTGATTTGGTGGTTGCCATTGGTGGCCCCTGTAGGAGCCTCGGTATTGCCCTCTACCTCGGGCACGCCTGTTTTTTCCCCTTTGAAACTTGTCAGTGTCTGGAAAGGACCAATTCTTTGAAGGCCAATTCCTGCTGAATCTGGGTGGCTGAACCTGGAGGAAATATTTGACTGTCTGTACTGATTTAGCTTTTTCCTCAATGGACTTCAACACATCTTGTGCATTAGCACCAAAAAGCTTCTGTTTTTCCAGAGGTGCATCAAGTAACTTTACTTTAACATGGTCTGGCAGTGGCTGTTCTTTTAACCAAGCATGTCTAAGTATAACAGCCCCAGTCATAGCTGCCCTACATGAAGCCTCCAATGCATCATAACCACACTGAAGAAAATGATTGCTAACCTGCTGAGTGTTATGTACTAGATCCTGCAATGCCTTTCTATAAATAGGCTCAGGAGAGGCTAGCTTTTTCTGTAAATCATCCAGTAAAAAATCCTGGTACTGAAACATATGAAAAAGGCAGTTAAGTGACCTCATGGCCAGGGTGGTAGAGGTATAAACTTTTTTACCCCATCTCTCCAGGGACCTAGCTTCCCTATCCACTGGCAGTGGATTCTTGGCTGTGGAAGTAGCCACTCCCTTGGGGCCCTGTGAAATAGTTTCTAGATCCACAGAATGGGCCTTAAAGAGGTGTCTGTGGGTGTCAGGGACCCTATAATATCTGTCTGGCTTGACAGGATCAGGAGGGAGAGAATCAGGGTTAGCACTGGAGTCGGAGAAGACATCATCCAGGACATCCATAACTGGAGGGATAGCTAAAGGTCTGTGCTGGGGTAGCTTGAGGAAGGTACGTAGCCTTTTCCTGGAATCAGAGAATTCCTGACCCTGCCATTTAAAATGCTCCCTCATAGAGTGTAGGACTTCACCGAAAGAAAAATCCTCTGGAAGAGAGGCAGAGGGAATTGATTCCTCAGCCTCAGAGTCCTCATAGGCCTGGAAGGATTCTTCTTGGGTATCTGAATGCTCAGAATCCCCAGAGGCTTCATCTGAAGAGAGGTTGTTGGCCTGCTCAGTTCTGGGCCTTTTTTCTGCAGGCGGCTGAGAACCTCTATATGGATGAGGCTGAGACCCCCTGATAAGAGAAATAAGATCTGCAGCAAGAGACATGATCTGTTTATCAGAAGAAGGGGCCTGGGCAGTAGGTTTAGGATGGGCCTTGGCCTGGCTGGCAGCCTTAGCACGTGCAAAGGCCTTGATGGACATGGATATGGGAGGTCTAGCTGCCCCACGTGCAGGAGTAACCTTGTCCACAGGAATGGTGTCGGGTAGATCCAGAACTTCGGTTTCTGAAGGAAAATCAACAACCGGCACCGGTGTAGACTCCGAGACCGAAGGACGTGTTAACGCTGTGTCGTCAGCCTGGAGCAGTTGAATTACCACTTCCAAAGGGACCGAAGCACTCGCGGAGGGTTTAGGAGGAGTATCGGTGGAGGACGCGGGCCGAGGATGTCGGTCCCGGTCCTTTCGTTTTTTGGTAGATTGAGTTGTCGGTTGTTCCGACGGCATAATATAAGCGAAAGATTCGCCGAAAAAGTCTTCGGCAAATTCTGCCCGGCGCCTGAGAGTGCACTTATTAAAGCAAGCACAGGCAGCACAGGCCGAGACGTCGCGGTCTGGGCCCAGGCAAGGGAGGCAATAAGAATGGAAGTCCTTATGAGGTATTTGTTTATCACAAGACAAACAATTATTAACTTTCTCAATTTGTTCTGACATCGGCTGAGGCAAGAAAAAATGTTCCCCAATGGGGTACTTAGCTTTTAGAAGACTTCGGTACTGAAAACACAGGACCTGACCAACCGGCACTTGCGAACTGCTTCTGCTTCAGGCACCGCGCGGCAAGAAAGACTGAAGAAGATGGCGTCGGCCGATGCCTTTATACTCCAGCCGTTTTGACGTCGGAGAGGAGGCGACACCAGCCGACGCCGGACCCAGACTTTGGAATCCGGCCGACCGAGGGCTGCCTGAGGCAGGACAACCCATATGTTATGACTGCAGTTGCATTCTTGAAGGACATCAAGAGCACCCAGCAAAGAGGTGGATGGAATCATGTGAGAGAAGACCTGCAACAGTCAGGCATAAGTGTCGAAGGCAGGAGAGAGTCACTGAACAGAGAGAAATGGTGACAGTTGACACATCTCAACTCCATGTAGTAAATGGGGAAAAGGTGGTGGTGGTGATGACGATGACATTATCAGGCTCTACAACAGGACTACAAAGGATTGAAACAAAAAGCGATCCACAAATAGCAGAAAGCCAAAGGTAGACAGCTTTCTGAGAAGCAGTGGCTTGAAGTATGTAGAACACAGAAGATTACTGCTACAATAAAAAGATTTACAACCTTTATGGGAAAGTGCTTGCAGAAGTACTTCTGCATTCTAGAAAGGCTGAACCAAACTGAAACCAGAGATCCCTTCCATCTAAGGTACCTTTGGAAATTAAGACAAACTACCTATTTGATAGGGACATGCAGCAGTTGGGACACGGGACTATGACCATATTTTCTGGCTGTGTCCACGTCTGCAACCTGCAAAGGAATCTTTAAATAACGGATTGCATAAATTGCTGGGCTATGAGTGGGATTTACACTATGACACTATTTTATTAGGATGGTCCCTTGACTTAGAACAGCCGTTATATGTTAAAAATATCTGTGAGGTTATTAGTGGTAGCTTCTAAAAAATACATTACTAGAAAATGAAAACTGACTAGAATACCCTGAACTAGGGGAAATCTTGGATATAACACACAGTCTGAAACAGTTGTAATGAGTCACAGGTACTGGGATGTGGAAAGTCAGACATAAGCATAAATGAAACTTAATGGAACAAAACTTCCAACTGTTAGCAGTTTAAATTTAACATTTTAATACAATGGGCTAAGGCAATGGGGTGAGAACCCTAGGTACTTTAAGTAAGACTTTAACACACAAGAACAAAGGTATATTGTCCCCCAGCAAACTCACTCTGGAATGTGCTTGACAAAAGATGCTGATATTTCAGTTAGTATTTTATGCTAGCAAAACAATGAGTAAAACAGTACTTCCATGTTGAGATCAAAACAGCATGATGAGCTTGTTCAAAATGAAAAGGGAATAAGCTTCCCAAGCATAACACTCAGATCCCAAGGGGGACCCAACTGCTTATAACTGGAATGATAGGCAAAACTCCTTTCAAAAACTGCCCGGCATGGGAATAGGAAAACAGGGGTTCAAAGGGAAGACATGCAGAAATGGACAACAGATGAATCTTAATGGAAGTGTAAGAAAGGTCAGAGGACAATAATTCACATAAACGATCCAAGAACTAGAGGCAGCTGGGCCTTAAAAGGCTCCTGGACTTGTAGTGGCACCAACAAGAATATCTTCTGCATTTAGACGCACGTGATTTTCTAGAAGCATTTTTTTTTTTAGCCTTTCTCATTACCTGCTGCACATCCTCAGAGAAAAGGTTCCTTGTTCCTAAAAGGAATCATTCTATCATCCAGACTATCAACTGTAGCGATTTCAGGTCAGGGTGTATTAAACAACCCCTGTGTCGTGTGAGTAAATCAAGCTTGTAGTAACTGCCCTTGGCCAGTTTGAACAGAAGGAAGAAAGTACAGTTGTTTACCCTTACCATAAATGTAGATGTTCTAGTGTATTCACTGTTGCAGTTATCACCTGTGAGTTATCCCTGCTGTGGTAGCCCTCAGCCGACCCAAATACCAGACTCAATTTTTTTGCGTTGGCTGCAGTCGTCTGTAATCTGACATCAGGTCGTCAGGACTATAAAGCAAGGCAGCCAACGTCATTACATCAGTTTTTCTTGCCCTAACCTATCAGAAGCACAAGGAAATAAGGAAAAGTGGTCCTGGTGGCCAAAAGCCACTGTGGGAAGCTTATGTCCCCCTGGCAGAAGATGCTATACGGGGGATGGAGGGAGGGGAAACCAGGACTGCAACAGTGAATACACTCAAACATCTACATTTATGGTAAGTGTACACAACTGTACTATGTTCTTTGTAGTTCACTGTTGCAGTCATCACCTGTGGGAGGAGTCCCAAAGCTGAGGAGAGGGGTGGAAAAAAAGGTTAGAGTCTTAGGCATGGATAAGCAGGCCCTGCAGAACTGCAGAGGCAAACCCTGCCCTAGACTTAGAAAAAAGAGGTAGGTGGTAATGCTTTGTAAAGGTATGGACAGATGTCCAGGTGGCAGCTTTCAAGAAGTCCCTGGTGGGGACTCCTCTGAGGAAGGCTGTGGAAGTGGAGGCTGCTCTAGTGGAATGGGTACGGACAGACGTGGGGGGGGGTCCCATGTAGTCTGTAGCAAAATTGGATACAGTGTGATACCGATTTGGAATGGTTTGTTTGGAAATGGGCTTCCCCTCTGCCCCAGGGGCAAAGCTGACAAGTAGTTGGTCTGTTTTTCTGAAAGGTTTAGTACAGTCCAGATAGTATCTGAGTTGTCTGTGTACGTCTAGCAGGTGTAGAATTCTTTCCCCCTTGTTTTGAGGTTGGGAAAGAAGGTGAGTAGGTGTATGGCCTGGTCGAGTGTCACATCAGGTACCACCTTGGGCATAAAGGAGGGGTTAGTCTTCAGGGAGACCCTGTCTGCATGGAAAATGGTGAAGGGCTCAACAGCCATGAGAGTCTGAAGCTCTGATACCCTTCTGGCTGAGGTGATAGCTGGTAGGAAGGCAGTCTTCCAGGAGAGGTATTTCAATTCTTTAGAAGCAGCAGGTTCGAAAGGAGGTAAAGGTTAGTTTTTCTAGAACATAATTCAGGTCCCAGGGTGGCGTGCGAGTCCTTCTGGGAGATCTGATACTAGAAGCCCCTCTGAGGAATTGCTTAATGAAAGAATGAGAGAAGAGGGGTGGGTCTGAACCGAAATGGGCAGAAATGGCTGAGGCATGGATTTTAAAAGAGGGGAAAGAGAGGCCACTATTGAGCAACTCGGCTAGGTAATCCAAGATAACAGGGATGGAAAGATGGCAGGTACTGGCCCCTTTGGACTGGCTCCAGGAGCAGAATCTTTTCCGCTTTCCTGCATATGATTTTCTGGTGCTGGGCCTTCTGGCCTCTGTGACATCTAGGACCTGTTCACTTAACAGGGACTCCTTGTTAGCTTTTAAGGTATAAGCAATGCTGAGAAATTGAGAGTCTGTAAGTCTAGGTGCAGTATCTTCCCCCTCCTGAGTCAAGAGGTCTGAGATAAGGGGAAGATGTTTGGGAGGGCTGTACGGTCAGGCTGCGCAGTAAGGGGTACCAATGATGTCTGGGCCAATCTGGAGCAATGAGGATGGCCTTTGGTCTCTCCTCCCTTATTTTGATCAGTACCTTGGGAATAAGGGGCAGAGGAGGGAGAGCGTACATAAACAGGGAGTTCCAGGGGAAGGTCAAGGCATCCATCTTCCACACTAAAAGATGATGCTCCCTGGAAGAGAACTTTTGCAGCTGGTGGTTGAGGTGCGAAGCAAAGAGATCCAAGTCCGGAGTCCCCCACTCCTGAGTGATTTGCAGAAAGACTTCCCTGTGGGGCTGCCATTTGTGGGGGTCCAGTAAGTTTCTGCTAAGGTGGTCTGTCAGGGTTTTTGACCCTGGTAGGTATTGGGCAATTAGATGTAGAACCATGGAGGTGGCTGTAAGCCAGATGCTCATTACTAACCTGCACAGGGGATAAGACTGGACCCCCCGTTTGTTGATATACCACATTACTGTGGTGTTGTCTGTTTTTATAAGAACCACCCCTGGCCTGAGATGGGGTTTGAAAAATGTCAGAGCCTTTTGTACTGCCATCGTTTCTTTCTGATTGATGTGCAAGTGAAGTTGCTGTGCATCCCAAAGACCTTGGGTGCACCTGCCTGCTAGGTGAGTGCCCCAAGCAATGTCTGAGGCGTCAGTGGTGATGGTCTGCCTGGTAGGGTGGAGGATTAAGGGAAGACCCGTGTTTCTGGTACAGGCCTCTGCCCATCAGCGAAACTCAGCCCTTATACATGGGATCAGAGGGAGAGAGGTCTCTAGGGATAGACTGCTGGCATCAAAGGTTCTTTAGATACCACTGAAGTTTTCTCATATGAAGCCTGGTCAGAGGAATGAGAAGGATGCAAAATGCCATGTATCCCAGGGCTTGCAGGAACTTCCTCGCGGTGAGGTGACTTCTGGAAGCCAGCTGAGTAAAGTAGAGAGGCAGGAAGCTCTGCTTTTCTGGTGATAGGCCATTTGGGATGCTGTGTCTAGCAGAGCTCCCAAGAAAATGATCCTCCTGGTGGGTTTTGCTTTGATTTCTTCTTGTTGATGGTGAACCCTAGGGAAGTTAGGCGTGATTTGGCAAAGAGAAGGTCTTGGAGCAGCTTTTCTTTGCACTCTTTGCCTGAATGAGGCAGTCATCCAGGTAAGGGTAAATCTGTATATTTCTTTGTCTGCATAATGGTATGGCCGGGGCCAAGCATTTGGTGAAAACTCTGGGTGCAGTAGATAAGTCAAAGGGCAGCGCAGAGAACTGAAAGTGTTGTGAGCCTGCTCTGAAGCGAAGGAATTTCCTGCGCAATTTCCTGATGGGGATGTGGAAGTAGGCATCTTTTAGGTCTAGGGTCACTAGCCAGGCATTTTTTGTTAGCATAGGCAGGGGCTGCTCCAAAGTTAGCATTTTTAATCTGGACCATCAGGGGGGTGTTCAGAATGGAGAGATCCAGGATGGGGTGCCAAGTGTCCTCTTTTCTGGGAACAAGGACTAGTCTGGAATAAAATCCTTTGCCTGTTTGTCTGTGGGTACAGGTTCTACTGCCCCCTGGAAAATGAGAGTTTGTATCTGTTTTAATGCCTCTGCCCACTGATTTGGAGGCAAGTCCGGGCACCCTCTTAAAATTGGGAATTCATTGAAAGAGAATTTGTATCCCTGAAAAGTAATCCTTAAGACCCATTGGTCCTTTGCTACTGAAAGCCAATTGTCTTTGAAGAGGGAGATTCTTCCTCTTAGTTTTTGATGAGTGAAGGGAGGGCAGAGGGAGGAGGGAGAGTCACTTTGAGTGTTTGCCATAGAAGGATGGCTTAGAACTCCCTGCCTTAGAGATGGAGGTGGTCCATTGTTTGCTTCTCAGCTGGCCCTTGGATAGGGGCCTGGATGGTCTGTCCCTGCGGGGCTTACCTTGGCCCTGTATGCTAGGTGCAGGGAAGGCCAAGTGCTTAGAGGGAAAGTTCATGCTGAACCTGGGAGGTTGTACCTGAAAGAAATTTTTTACTGTTTGCATAGATTTTGCCTTGTCTTCCATTTTTTAAGCACCTCTTCTGCTTTTTCCCCAAACAAGCACTCCTTATCTTGGGGTACATCAATAAGTTTAGACTTGACATGATCAGGGAGAGGTTGTTCTTTAAGCCATGCAGGTCTCCTAATAACAGATCCTGTCACTGCTGCCCTGCTAGAGGCTTCTAGGACATCATATCCACATTGTAATGAGTGTTTGGTCACTTGACAAGCAGAGTGCAGTAAATCTGCTAACTCTTTTCTTTTGAATTGGCACAGTCAGGAAAGGTAGCAATTTTCTGTTTTAATAGTTCCAAAGTGTGTTGTTGATATTTTAACATATGGAACTGATAATTGAGTGCCCTGATAGCTAAGGTTGCAGAGGTGTATACTTTTTTACCCAATCTTGTAATGTTCTCCAACAAAAAAACAATAAATCAATGTTACCATAGAGATCCAATAAGTGCTCGAACACCCCTGGTAGTGTCTCTTCGGGTTTCGTTATATGGCCAAGCTTTTAGTGGCAAAATTTGCCCTTATGTTGAACAATGTTACCACTTGTAACAAAAGACTCTGCGACTGTAGACTGTATAATTCCTGTTGTTCCTCTAAACAGCATTCCAGTCCAAAATGTTATAAAACTAATTTATTGAAAAGTAGCGTGTATAAAAACAAATACATTAAAACTGGAGTCCCAGTAACATTTCCTGCACACTCGCTCGCTAGATATACGTTAATCCAAGTGCGTTGGTGTACAGAATGCGAAACAAGGTCTATAAACAACCTGCGTTGGTGTGCAGAATACGAAACAAAGTCAGTACACTAAATAAACTGTCATGAACAACTTAGCGAATAGGGGTTTAGCGCTTTCACCCAAATCTTATGGGCTTCTTCAGAACACCATTGTTCAAGACAATCAAACATTTAAAACCTTTTAGGCGTCAAAACAAGCCCCAACTATTTGAATATTTAAAGTGACAGTGCTCTATGCGTAGCTAGAATATTATAGAATTAAATATAATGTATCTGACTTGATCGCTTATTCCAAAAGGGTGTTCCCAAAATAACTTTTGCAATAGAAATAAAAATATAAAAATAGAACAAAAATATAAAAATAGAACATTACGTATCATACAAAATCTAGTTAAATACATATAATAATAACTAATAATTGATTATAATGTACTGTAATAAAAATAATAATACTTATAAAATTAAGTTAAATACAACTGAATATACATTACAATATAGAGAACATTTCAATTCAGTGACTGATGTACCCTGATGTTAATAAATGATTGATAACTCGACTAATGTCCTATCACTAGACTATCTATACCAAATTTTTAGATATACATTCTATAATTAATTTGTATATTTAATAGATTCCAAGTACAATCAATTCATATGCTGGTTGATAATGTTAACTAAATTTTGACTACAACTTGGTTGTAATTAAAATAAATATAAATAGAACCAAAATTGGGACAAAAGTAGAGACAAAAAGTAAATAATAATAAAGCAAAATTAATAAAACAAAAATATTAAGACAAAAATACAGTCCCTAGAACACTACCGGATGTTGTGCAATTCCCAAATAAGATGTTATCCATGTTCATATTCTAAGTGACAACTCCTTATTATTACTTGCTTGTTTATGTACCACATTACTGTGGTGTTGTCTGTCTTTAGTAATAATTGTCCTGGATGTAGAAGATCCTTGAAAGCTGTTAGGACATTTTGAACAGCCAACATCACTTTTTTGACTGATGTGAAGATGCATCTGGTCTGTGGTCCACTTGCCCTGAATGCATTTTCCTGCCATGTGTGATCCCCAGGCGTAATCCAAAGCATCTGTTGTTACAGTTTTCCTGGCTGTGGGTTGGGTAAAAGGCTGACCCTTGTTTAGGTGACATGCCTGTGCCCACCATCGAAACTCTTGTTGTAGGCAGGGAATCATTGGTATTACTGCTTCTAAACTGTGAGAGTGTTGAGTCCAAATACTTTTCAGGTACCATTGTAATTTCCTCATATGCAGTCTGGCATATGGTATTAGTAGTATGCAGGATGCCATGAATCCCAGGGCCTGCAGAATTTTTTCTTGCAGGGAGATGGGACTTTCTTGCCAGTAATTGAAAATATTGAGTTAGTTGAACTTGTTTGTCTGGCGTGAGGTAAGCCATCTGGGCAGTTGTATTTAAGCTTGCACCCAGGAATATAATCTGTTGTGAGGGCACTAGTTTTGACTTGAAATTGTAAAAAGATTGCTCAACGCCAGATGCTGTAGAAGAATGTCCTTTGTCTCTGCTTGAATGAGGCAGTCGTCCAGCTATGGATATATTTGAATTTGTTTTGTCTGCAAAATGCAATTACTGGTGCCAGGCACTTTGTGAAGACCCTGGGCGCAGCAGATAAGCCAAAGGGCAGTGCAGAGAATTGGTAGTGCATTGTACCAGCTTTGAATATGAGGTATCTTCTGTAATTTTGTCTGATAGGGGCATGCAGGTATGCCTCTTTGAGGTCCAGAGTAACAAGCCAAGCCTTCTTGCCCAGCATGGGTAGAAGCTGCTGTAATGTCAACATTTTGAATTTTGGAATATCCAGGTAAGTATTCAGAATTGAAAGGTCTAGTATGGGCCTCCAGGCCTTGTCCTTTCTGGAGACCAGGAAGAGTCTTGAGTAAAATCCTTGTCCTTGGTCCTTGTTGTGGTACTTTTTTGAATAGCTCTCATGTCCATGAGGGCTGAAATTTGTTTTTGTGCCTCTGCCCATTGATTTTGTGGCAGGTCTGGCATTCTTTTTAGCCTTGGTAAAGTATGAAAGTGGAATCTGTAACCTTGAGACACAATATTCAGGACCCATTTGTCTTGGGTGATTGTTTGCCAGTTTTGAGAAAAAAGTGCTAGTTTTCCCCCTAAGGGGGCTTCCAAAAGGGAAGTGCTTGGCCTACGAAGAGGGAAGTCATTGTGACTGTTTCCTGTAAGGCTGAGACTTGTCCTCACCACCTTTTGGGGTTGAGGTGCCCCACTGTCGCTGTCTGTTTCAGCCTTGGGGTTGAGATCTGCCCCTTGAGCTTCTGTATCTGCCTCTCTGTGGCCTGTCTGACACTGGAAAGGACCAATTCTTTGTTGGCCAATTTCTGCTAAACTGAGGTGGCTGTACCTGTAAGAAATCCTTGACTGTTTGCATAGATTTAGCTTTATCCTCTATTTTCTTTAACACCTCTTCTGCCTTAACACCAAACAAAGCATCATGCTGTAAAGGAGCATCCAATAATTTTGCCTTAACATGATCAGGTAAACTTTGTTCTTTTAACCAAGCATGTCTTCGAATCACAGAACCTGTAACTGCGGCTCTACAAGAGGCCTCTAAAGAATCAAAACCACATTGCAGAGTATGTTTTCCCACCTGTTCAACTGCATGCAATAAATCCTGCATTTCTTTACAATCAGGAGCTTCTGAGCTTGCAAGCATTTTCTGTTTTAACTGAGCCATTAAATATCGTTGGTACTTAAGCATGTGAAACTGGCAATTTAAAGCTCTTACTGCTAAAGTTGCAGAAGTGTATACTTTCTTCCCCCATCTATCCAAAGCTCTGGAATCTCTGTCAGAGGGTACTGGATTTTTTGCAATGGAAGCCTTAACCCCTTTTGATCCCTGGGAAATAGTTTCTGGATCAGCAGAAGGGTTTTTGTAAAGAAACTTTTGAGAGTCAGGGACTCTGTAATACCTATCAGGCTTGGCTGGAGCAGGGGGCAAAGAGTCAGGAGATAAACTGGATTTAGAGAACACATCATCCACAATATCTAGCACAGGTGGAATAGCCAGGGGCCTGTGCTGAGGCAATAAGAGGAAATCCCTGAGCCTTTTCTTGGATTCTGAGTAATCCTGACTTTCCCAATGGAAATGCTCCCTCATGGTATGTAAAGTTTCCCCAAAAGAATAATCCTCAGGAGGAGAGGCTGAAGGGATAGATTCTTCAGCATCAGAGTCCTCATAGGGGGTAGAGAGTATCCCTGGTCTGAAGAGGAAACAGAGGAAATGGAAACCTGATCAGAGGAGTTCATAGTCTGCATCCTGCCTAGGCCTTTTCTCAGGAGGGGGATGGGAACCCCTGATTGAGTAATGAGGTCTTCGGCCATTTTGAGCATCTGTTTCTTAGGCATGGAGGACTGTCCCGGAGAATGCTGTACTTGTTTCTTTGTCTTTAATGGTACCTTTGTCTTGGCTGTTGTCTTAATGGTAAGTTGTGAAGGTCTGAAAACACCCTCAGAAGCCGATGCCTGCTCAGCGGCTCCAGACCCATCTGAGGGATTAGTTTCCGAAGGGCCAATACCTTGAGTTTCCAGAGGCCTAGATGTCTCCACGTGGGAGTCAGTAGCGGGTGTCAGGGGCTGCAAAAGCACCTCACTGAGAACCGGCGACTAGCCTAAAAGAGGTTTTGTCGTTGGTTTTGGACCTCGGATGCCTGTCTTTATCCTTGTCTGCATTTTTTCGGTAATGAGGTCATCGGCTGATCCGACGGCATCGTATAATTGAACCTTCGGCCAAAGTAGTGCAAAGCAAAATCAAAACGTCTTTTTATAGTGCATTTGTTAAATCTAGCACAAAACCGACAACTAGTGACGTCGTGATCAGGGCCTAGGCATGGAATACAGTAAGAGTGGAAGTCCTTATGAGGTATTTGCTTCCCACAAGAAATACAATTATTAACTTTTTCTGACATCGGTCTGAGGCAAGAAAAAAAGTTTCCCCAACGGGGTACTTAGCTTTATTGAAGACTTCGGATCTGAAATTTGACTTTGAAAATCTCAGGTGTCGGCCGACCGGCACTTGTGAACTGCTTCTGCTTCGGGCTCCGAGCGGCAAAAAAGACTGAAGAAAATGGCGTCGGGTGCATCTTACATACCCCTGGTGCACTGACGTCAGGGAAGAAGCGACAGCAACCGACGCCGGACCAAGACTTTGGAACTCAGGCCAACTGCGAGACAGCCTGACGGCAGGATAACCCAAGTGTAATGACTGCAGCAGTATAACACGATGAACATTGGTAGTTGGAAGAGAAGATGTTTTTTGCCTAGTTTCAGTAGTGCGAAAGGCCTCCTCAGAACCTGGTGCCTGCATAACGGCTTCTGACCAAACCATGGCAAAGACAGCCAAAGGCTGGGAAGACGAAGAAGATTTCTGCGGCATAACGGACTCCGAAATGATCTTGGTAGAAGCCTGCATAGATATCAAATCAGGCATCAGGGGCTGCAAAAGCTTTTCACTGAATTCCGGAGAACTGATGATCTGCTTAACGGTAGCGTCATCAGAAGGCTTAGCCTTGTGTGGTCTGTCTCTATCTTTATCCCTACTTTTTTTGGAATGTCCACAGATTGTTGGCTGATGGATGCCATATCAGAATGCGAAGACAGAACACAAAAATAACTGTCTACAAAAAGAGCTCTACAGCGAATGGGTCTCGCATTAAAAAGGGCACAGAACCGGCAACAGGGGACGTCGTGGTCTGGGCCTAAACAAGTGACACAGTAAGAATGCAAGTCTCAGTGTGGGGATCTGCTTTTCACAGGCGAGACAATTAACTTGTTTGGACATTGGTTAGTGCAAGAAAAAAGGATCTGCAACTGGGTACTTATCTTTAAACGTTTTCAGCTGAAATTCAACTTCTGGCAGCGACTGGCACTCGTGTGAACTGCTTCTGCTATGGGCTCCATAGCAAAAAAAGACCGATATAATGACGTAAAAAAAAACTGACTCTGCTATTCGGGCTGGCCGAGAGCTACCACAACAGGGATAACCCACAGGTGATGACTGCAACAGTGAAACATGAACATCCACTGTTGCCTGTCCCCAATAGCAGTCACCACCACAATCTTTGAGAAGTCCTTTTGATGCTTTTAAAAGAATCTTAAGATATCAGAGGAAATGGTGAAAAAGCATAACAAAACATTCCTATCTATATGAATCAAAGCATCTGTTTTCCAGGTTCTTAGCTGATTTCTACATGAAACACTGCTTCATCTCCTGGCAGTTGGATGGTAAGGAAGGCATCTTCAAGCTTTGTAAACCTAACAAAGTTGGCCACTTCCCTGGTGGATATACCCCCATTATAGCTTGGGCTACTGCAAAGGTGATCTATTAGAGCATCCACTACTATGGTAAGTTTACTTGCACAACTGTACTTTGTGCCCACTGTTTGCAGGGAATCCTGAAGCAGAATTTCTGTCTCTGTCTTTCCTAAGGGGAGACGAACAGATCTGTGTGAGGTGTATCCCACACAGAATCAGTTCTTGACAGAAACCCTGGGTGCAAGTTCCATTCCTGAGGGCCTGTTCTGGTCCTGCTTAACTTCTCTGCTACAATATTTTCTTACGGCGGAATGTATGAGGCCTGAAGAATCAAATTGAGCTGAGTTGCTTCCTCCCTCAGCTATCATAGCAAGTCTACAAAGTGGATAAGATCTGGTATCCCCCTTCTCCTCGCTTGTTTATGTACATGACTGTGACATTGTCTGTGAAACTTACAAAGGTCCAGGAAACAGAAGATTTATTACTGCCATCATTTTTTTTTTTTTGGCATTTATGTGCTTTTGTTTACCGTTTGTTCCACAGACATTTCATTTACATTTGTCTGGTGAAACTTAAAAGC
>NC_056746.1:909262494-909264994 GCF_019279795.1 Protopterus annectens | reverse complement strand
AACAATACCTGCCCCTTTATCTGCTTTCATCACTGTAAGCTCCTTGTTAGCTCTCAGTGAGTTCAGCGATTTTTTTTCTCAAGTTTACTAAGGTTGTAATTCTTTCGTTTAGGTTTCTGGTTTAAAAAGGACCTGATTTCATTTTCACAGATTTTAGAAAAGACATTGATGTTATTATTGAGACTGGGGTTAAATGTACTTTTTCTTTTAAGTACAGCTGGTCCTATTTCACTGTCTTCAGAGCTAGTGGAGCTCGGAGTATTTCTAGGGGTACTATTACATCGTAGTGTATTATTTTGCCCAGTATCATTAGTACTATTACTATCTTCTAATCGAGGTAAGGCGTGTACCTCTTCATTGTGCATGATTTGAGCCATGTGGTCGAATCGTGCAGGGGTGCTGGTGCGTGGGGCATTATCATAGTAGTTGTACCGGGGCTTTTCAATAGTCTGTTTTTTACCCTCACTAGGGTAGACACAGTCAATGTTGGTTTCAGCGTAGCTATCGCTGCTAAACATGAAATCGCTGTGCTCATGCCTGTTATTAGTGCTACTGGTAAAGCTGTCATCTGGTATGACAGTGTGGTTAGCCTCTTGCATGGTGACAGCTTTGCCTTGTATAGGGCTTCTGTGTGTACCTGGATCGCCATTGCGTGTGCTAGCCAGTGAGGGGTTCCTGTAACTAAAGTCGTTCATGAACTTATCTATTGTGTCACGACTGCTGGCGGGTAGGCTGTCTGCGTGCTCGTAATACTGTCCAGGCTGCTTGTTTCGGTAAACATTTTTGCAGTGGGCACTGTTTGAGCAGCTTGAGTAATTACTACCAATGTTGTCCGTGCAGTATATGGCCGCATGGTTACCTTTCCTTAGGACAATATCACCAACAATATCCCCTACACCAGAAGTAACACTGGCAGTGCAACAGGTAGCATTATTTGTTAGCCGTTTTGACTTGGTGGCAATATTTTGCTCAACTTCATTATCTATTTCAGTAGCAGTATTAAAGAGCGCAAGATCATTGGTATCATTGTACAGGTAATCATCATGCAAGTAATCATCAGCTCTACGTACACATTTTGTTTCTCTTGTAATGTGTGTTGCCTAGAATTGGCGTGCTTGCGGTGTCTGGGCAATCGCTATTAGAAAATACATTTGAGACATCTTCATGCAAGTTGCTTACAGAAAATACATTTGAGCCCTGTTCAAGGCAGTTTCCCGCCGTTACTCTATTGTTAACTGTGTTGCCAAATGCTGGCGTGCTTGCGGTGTCTGGGCTATCGCTGTTAGACAACATATTAGAGACATCATCAAGGGATTGGTTAATGGAGAACAAATTTGAGCTTTGTTCAAGGCGGTTTTCCTGCCGTTACCCTCCTGTCGGTATTGGACAACTCATTGATATTAGACAATTCTGTGGTATTACCAATAACCTTGTTATCATAAGTAGTACTAACAGTGTTGGTAGTAGCCGCTGCTGCTGGTAAGCATGCGTGTATGTCAAGCATTGGCGTGCTTGCGGTGTGTGGATATTGTTACAGGGAAATACATTTGAGATCTCTTCATGCAGTTTCCCGCCGTTACTATCGTGACCGTATTGGACATATCAGTGTACTTATAATCAACACTGTTACAATCAGCAGCACTAGCGGTGGAGGTGGATACATTAGCAGCTGGTAAAAATGCATACGTAACAGAGCTAAAATCATTACCTGTTGTTTCAGAGACATTTGTACGGGGGCTATTCTCGTAACCTGCAAAGGGAGTAGACATTGTATCAAAGTAGTTCACAGTACCTTCGGTTGACCTGGTGGCGTTTTCAGCCTGCAAGTCAGGGTGCATGTTGCTAAATTTTTTTATTTTTAAATACGTGCTTCAGATTTAGCTGCCGACAGTACAGTTTGAGGTCTAGGATGACTTCTGTGGTATTTGCGCGTTGGGTGGGAATGAAATTTAGTCCTTTGGCGAGTAAGTTATAGGTACCTGAGTCAAGATACTCACTCGCCAAGTTAATAACAGCTTTTTGGTTGCTGTTATCAGCTGAGATTACACAAGTGCCAGTTAGGTCATCTGTGTGTAGCTCCTCGTGGTGATTGTTCTTTTTGGTTGCCGAATGATGGTAGCATTGGTCCTGTAGTTGCGATCCCTGGTTGCGGTTCCACGTGGTCTGCCTCTGTTTACCCATGGTGGTGGCAATGGGTCGGGGGGTAGAGAGTCTGTGCCCCTGCATAAAAAAGACGGCGATTGCCTTTGCTTTCTTTCCTGGTTGGTGTGAACACTCTGGGTCGGTGATGAATTCCTGTGGTTGGTGTGGTTGGTGGGTGCCGGATGCGGCGCTTCGTTGGGGTACTGATCCAAGTTTCCTCGGTGTTGGTATCCACCTCTTGTGCTGTTTGGAGCGGTCGTTTCTCCTGTGCATGGTTTGTGTCCCCTTTGGTTGTTGGTTTGTTGGCAGGAACTTGGGGAGGCTGAGTTGTTTTGCGCAATGTTAGGTATTTCTTTAT
>NC_056746.1:909129193-909185951 GCF_019279795.1 Protopterus annectens | reverse complement strand
AATATTAAAAAAATAATACATACACATATATGTACATATATATATATATATATATATATATATATATATATATATATATATAGATATATATGTATATATATACATATATATAGATACACACAGAGATAGAGAGAGAGTCATTGAATGGCCCCAAACGGTGCTGGAACAGTTGGACAGGAATACAAAAAAATGCTTCATGCTCATCAAGTGATTTATTAAACTCAGTGCATACCTATAAGTCTATATATTCCGCATTCTAAAGTAGGTACGGGCCTACTCGAAATTGATTACATGTATAGAACTGCAATTGTGGGACCGTATACATATCCGCTGACCTCACATGGCCCAAAAAGTTTTAAAACATTAAAAGAGTACGTATAAGATGACTTCCCCACTTAAATTAATAGAAGCATATCGGTGTCAAGCGAGAATAGAACTCAACCAGAAGCACGCAAAAATCAGGCAGCAACTAAATGTGCCAAAAAAACAGAAGAATATAAGCTGCAGGATTAGATGAGAAGGCAAGAAAAGAGGAAAATCCATAAATACAGTTGCATGTACAGAAGACTTTGGTAACAACCTCACGTTGATCAGGATTAAACAAAGGAATGGTTAAGGAGAGATGATTTAAACAAAAAGTTGAAAGGTTAATATTGGTGGTCCAAGACAGTGCACTACTTACATGTTGGCTTACAAAGTCCATTGAACCTGTGGGAGAAAAACAAATGTATGTTTTGTAAAACAGAATTGGAAACGGTCACACATCTGGTTTTGCTGATTGTGATATACTAATGACAGGACTGTATACTGAAAGGCATAATAATGTGGCAAGACTGTTGCATTGGGGGTTGTGCAAACATTATAACATTTAAACAGCTGAAAAACATGAGCCACAAACCATTATAGAACATTATGAAGTTTATATTACTTGGGATCACCCACTGCCAACAGTTCAAAAGATAGATATGAGAAAACATACTGTAGTCCATGATAAGAAGACAAAAGTAGCACTGATCACTGAAACTGCTACACCCAGTGACTAAAGTGTCTTATGTACAGAGTGACACAAAGTCATAAAATGGAAGGATTTGCGGGCAGAAACAAGGGTAATGTGGAAGAAGGAAACCCAGACAGTTCCAATAGTAGTAGGAGCAATGGGTCTTATAAAAAAGAATTTACAATCGTACTTAGATACATTACTGATACATGCAAGTCCATATGTATTGCAGGAAAAGTCATTACTGGGCACACTGTGGGTGTTGCCAAGAGCACTTCTGGCTAACATCAGAGATTGAAACAATACGAATTTCATGAATTTTAATCATACTTTGACTTAGAAACGGGGTCCATTCCCATCATGGTATTAGAAACCCAAAAGACCAAACCATACACTGCTAGATCTCATATCACTGCAACCCTCTTCTTAGCCACCCTCCATTTTCCCGCATCAATATTTACCAGCATCCAACAAACTTATCTAAACAAGTTTATCAGTGCTACAAGAACATCATTAAGTTTGCAGCCAAACTTCCCACACACAGATCACACCACTGGCGGGCACTCAGACACCTAGATTGGCTAGAACTATTCCACCAACTCGTATACTCTTAACTCTCAACTGTTCATAAACTACTGTGTAAACTTAACAACTGTCCATCACTAAAACCTAACACAACTTTACCACCCAGCTAGGACTCTGTGCTCTTCTATAAAGGCCTACTACTTACATCCAAACCTAACACCTCGGCTGACTGCTCTCTAAACTCTCACAGTGTCCAAAACCTAGAACTCTATACGCCTAACAGTTAGACAAGACCCATCACTAAAGTATTTCAAGTTTGAACTGAAAACACACCTACTTGACTCATGAGGCTGAAAATGCTCTCCACCGGATTAAACCATTCTTCTCTCCTCTAACTGCTTATCCCTTCAAAAACAGAGTAATTGCATAAAATTGCAACCTTCAATATGTCTTAATATCTCAGCTACTCTCTTATCTTTCTTCCAAATGGGAATGCCCTTGCCACGCTCCAACTTAACTCCCCCCATTCCACCTTGCACTGATTCATCTGACTACCTCTATTATTTCATCCCACCCAAAGCAATTCCTCCCCTACCAAACACTCATTTTCTCTCTAATATCTCGTACTATACTCTCCAATCTCAATTATATTATTACCCTCTCCATGAACCCCCACCTGCTGTAAATACATTCCCCAGTTAACTTTTTATTTTTAGTTATCAGTAAACCAAGATAAAGCTCTAGACGAAAATAGGTAACCCAGTAGATACACTGGAATTGCCCACTTGTAAAATAGAGGCAAAAAGGTACTTAAACTGCCACTTTTTGTCTGCTTCAAACTAGGTATCTACCCAGAAAGGACACAGCTGGAATCAGGCCTATAGATTGTTTTTCCCTACTAGATTCTAACTCCTAACAATATGGCTATTCAGAAACTTACCCTGCAGTCTTTAGCCTGGGGGATTCTAGCCCGCTCCATTCGCTATGTTCACTCCGCTCCCCTCCCTGCCACTTTTCTCACCCACCCTCGGTATCTCAACATTTCTTCTTAGTCTTAACCCCACCCCTAATTGCCAGCAATTAGGCTACACCACTACTCATCCCCTCCCCCTACATCCAGCACAATCATGCTACTACCTAATATAATAACAACCCTAACCTGTGTAGTTCTATCTCACATTACATCCCACCAATGTTCCACAGTCACATGCCCCAACAACTTCCACTGTACTCTCTCAACACCCTCCCTCAAACATTTACACTATAACTACACAACCCCTGCCACCAAAACCATCCTCAAACTACACACACTCCATTATCAAACACCTAACACACTCAAAAATAAAATATTCCTAAGATACTATAAGCAATTTGCTATGTATATAAAACATATCCTAAACACCCTCTGTAAACTAGCCCTCGCTGGAGACATCCATCCAAACCCTGGAACTCCCAAATCCAACCAAATCACAAACCCTAGTCCAAGCAACCCCCCACAACTCAACTCCGAGCCAACAAGAAAACAACAGACCTACTTATAATGTCCCTAAACATGAGAAGCATATGCAAGGAGGGTGGCCTAATGGTTAAGGTGTTTGCCTTATAAACACAAGGTGCAGGGTTTGAGTCTCACAAGGGATAATTGGCTAGGCTTACAATGGCTCGCAAGGGCAGTTAGCCTAGTACTAACCTATGAACCTATGAATAAAATCCAATAACTACACATAAGCATATATTCCCCAGATATTCTCTTCCTAACTGAAACCTGGCTAAAACCTCACATCAAAAGTGAGGAAATACTTCCATCTGAATACAACATCCTTCGCATAGAAAGATTGTCCAAAAAAGGAGGTGGTGTAGCACGGATATTTAAACATCACCTCAATATTCAACTCCTTTACTCATCTGCCCCTCACCGCAACAATGAAGAAATCCTTTATGCCAATCTCAAACTAAACCCAAACAAAACAATCAATATCACAGGATGCTATTTCCCACCAGGGAAAAATATTACACCTCTAGAAAATGTCTTGAGCTGGGTTACTCTATCTCTACCCCAGGAAACAAGAAGCTATGTACTCACCATAACGTTCGATGTATGTAGTCCATCTCGCCTCACATTCTTACCCGTGGGTTCGGAGCTGAATATCGGCTCTGACTCGGCCAATTTTACTAGCTCAAAGTCTCTCATTGGCTGGGCTAAGAGGGTATCCCATGGTGCACTGCTCCATATCTCCAGATCTAGTTTGCTGCGAAAAAACATTTGTACTCCATACACACCTCACATCCATATAAACAATAACTAATCAAAGGGACTCTGCAGGTGACAACCTAACCTCCAAATCCTCCAGGCAGGGGGAAGGTGGGAGGGTAAGAAAGAATGTGAGGTGAGATGGACTACATACATCTAACGTTATGGTGAGTACATAACTTCTTGATGTTATGTAGTCCTATCTCGCCTACATTCTTACCAGTGGGACAGTGTCCCTAGCACCTATATCCTGGGTGGCTCATAGGAAAATACTCCTGAGAACTGTGGAGCCAAAGGAAGACCTGCCCCTGGAGACCACGTCCAATTTGTAATGAGAAACAAAGGTGTGAGGAGAAACCCAAGTAGCTGCAGCACATATATCATCAATTGACAATCTAGCTTGACAGGCTGTGGATGTAGAAACAGCCTGAGTAGAATGTGCCTTGACTGGAAATGGCAAATTTTTACCTCCTGCCTGAAAGATGAAAGAGCTACAACAGGCTTATCCATCTAGACAACCTGACCTTGGATACCGGAAAACCCAATCGGTTTTCCCGAAAGGAGACAAAGAGTTGGTCAGATTTCCGGATATCTTTTGTCCGGGGTAGACAGAAGCGTAACTGTCTATGTACGTCCAATTGGTGAAACCTAAATTCTGCCTTGTTAGAAAAGTGGGGGAAGAATACAGGCAGCTCAATGGACTGATTCATGTTAGACATGGAAGCCACTTTAGGAAGGAATGAGGGGTTTGGTCTGAGAGAGACCCTATCATTATGGAAGATTAAATATGGGGGTTTGATGGAGAGGGCTTGAATTTCCGAGACCCGCCTTGCTGATGTGACTGCTGTTAAGAATGCTGTTTTCCATGTCAAGAATTTTAATTCACAGGTAGCTGCAGGCTCAAATGGTGGTAGAGTAAGGGCTTGAAGAACAAAATTGAGATCCCAGGGCATGACAGGTTCGGACACTGGGGGACGAAGCAACAGAGTACCTTTAAGGAATGCTTTGCACAGTCTGTGTGCCAAGAGACTAGGTTCATTCGCTACGTGGAAATTAGATATCGCCACGAGCTGAACTTTGATGGTGGCTGATGTGGACCCCTGATAGAACAGCATAGACAAGAACTCCAGAACTGGATCTATTGGAGCTGTGTAAGGATCAATGCCTCTAGTATGTGCCCAGATAGAGAACCTTTTCCATTTGCTAGAATAAATCGTTCTAGTGGATGGCTTATGAGAGGACGATAATATATGGACCACTTCCGGTGAAAAATTATGACGTCTGACTAGCGATGGAAGTGGAGTAGCCAGGCTGTCAACCGTAGTGTCCTCAGAGAGGGGTGGAATTGTCCCGACATGTGTGTCAGTAAATGAGGTAGAGGGTCCAGAATCCAAGGAGTGTCCACAATGTATGGTTGAAGTAAGGAGAACCAGACTTGATGAGGCCAGTGTGGGGCAATCAGAATTATTCTGCTTCCCAAGGATTGCGCTTTCTGAATCACCCTTGAGAGGAGGGGAAATGGAGGGAAAGCATAGAGCAGACCGGAGGGCCAATCGTGAACCAGAGCATCCCTGGGTGATTCCCCCTGTGGGGGTATTAGAGTGAAGTAGTTGCTGCATTTCGCATTGAGAGGGCTAGCAAAAAGGTCGCAGCAAGGCTGACCCCATCTGCTGAAGATTCACTCTGCAACCAGGCGATTTAGGGACCAATCGTAAGGCATAAGTATCGCTCTGCTTAGCCTGTCCGCTATTACGTTGGACTTCCCCAGAATGTGCGTTGCCACCAGAAACCGTTGGGAAGCTATTGCCTAATGCCACACTCGCATAGCCTCTCTGCATGGAGGGTAAGACCGGGTTCTCCCTTGCTTGTTGAGATACCACACTACTGACATGTTGTCTGAGTGTATCGCAATAGTCCCTAGAGGAAGAACTTTCTGAAGTGCCTGCAATGCAAGGAGCACTGCTCTCATCTTCAGGACGTTTATATGCAAATGTATCTTGTGTTCCTGCCACGTGCCTTGGACTGTGCTGCCGAGATAACCCCCCCCCCCCAGGCATCTGTGGTCACAGTGGCAACAGGGACGGGTGGAATGAAGGGCTTTTCCCCGTTCAAATTGTTGGTGCACAGCCACCAATGGAGGTCCTGCTTGCACCTTTCTGTGAGTAAGATGGGATGAGATAGTGGGAGTCTTTGGAGAGACCATTGGACAAAGAGGAGCCATTGAAGAAGTCTCATGTGTAATCTCGCTACAGGGACCAACATGATAGTTGCTGCCATGGTCCCTAGGAGTTGTAGAACCAGTCTTGCCTTCACTTGTCTCAGGGGCATCAGCATGTGTATTTGTTGTTGCAATACTGTGATCCTTTCTTGTGGTAAAAATGCTCGCATTCGAATGGTGTCTAACTCTGCTCCTATAAAGGTGACATGCTGTGAGGGCAATAAGGCATATTTTTCTCAGTTTATTGTTATGCCCAACTGGTGACATAGACTGATGGTAGCGTCCCTGGTCTGAACTAGTTGATGCCTGGTGGGGGCGGTAAGGAGCCAGTCGTCCAGGTACGGAAACACCTGGAATCCCTGACGTCTCAAGTGAGCCGTCACCACTGCCATACATTTGGTGAACACCCTGGGGGCTGTGGTGAGACCAAAGGGCAGGGCTCGAAACTGGAAGTGACTGGCTCCCAGCCGGAAGCGTAGGTGACTCCTGGATGCTCTGTCCATTTTGACATGGTAGTAAGCATCCTTGAGATCGATGGAGCACATCTATACCTCTTCTCCCAACAATGGGAGAATCGATTGTAGTGTGACCATATGGAATTTGGACTTGTGTACATAATTGTCGAGTCCCTAATCCAATTTGGTCTGAGGGGACTCGTTGGATGGCTCCTTTTTCTAGCAGCTGAGAGACCTCTGAGACTGCCTGATCCCTTTGACTGGGTGGAACGTTTGGGATTTTTCTGACTGGCGGGGGTACTGTAGAGAATGGGATGAGGTAACCTCCGGAAATTATCCGTAATACCCATCGGTCCTGGGTAATGCTCTCCCAGGCTTCCGGATATAAGGAAATTCGACCCCCGACTGGCTCTGGATAAGCTCAGTCGGGCACACCCTCAGGAATTAGAGTATGGAGAGCCACGGAAGGAGTCACGGTCTCCAGAATTGCGGGGGGCCCCCTCTGCCTCTGGGGCGACGTCTCTCTGAGTAACCCCCCCCTCCCCTACCTCTGGAGGGGGGGGGTTCACCTTGTGCGGCAGGAAAAAAACCTCTGTGATTTCTTGAACCACATCTCCCCCCCCCCCGCTGGGCCTTGGGATAAGGCCTAGAAGGAAGGGAAAAATGGACCCCTACAGCAGACAGGGTCTTTCCCTCTTGCTCACACCTGGTGAGGGTGTCTTTCACTTTGGTCCCAAACAAGGAAGAAACGTCACATGGGGCGTCAGTGAAGAAAGACTTGAAGGCCTCCGCAAAGTGACACAGGCGCAGCCAGGCTTGCCTTCTAAGGGCGACCCCTGAGCTTGCTGCCCTACTTGCTCCCTTGGCTGCAAACAAAATGAGCCGCATGGACGAGTTAGTGATGGAGTTGAGTGTAGAAACCTGTGCATTAACCGTCTGAGCCACCGTCTCAGGTATGTTACCCGCAAGAGTATCTACCAACTCTTTGAGGAGATCTCTCTGGAGCCAAGTGAAATGAGACAAATAATTCAGTGATCGCAACGTAAAGGCTGCTGAAGATGGGGTACGCTTCCCGTACCGGTCCATGGTCCTAGACTCCTTGTTAGAAGGATGGACCAATGAAGAAGACTCTGCAACTTCCTTCTGGGTGGCTGCCGCCACCACCATGGCATCTACAGGGACTCCTTTTGACAGAAACTCTTTGCCCTGGGGTGCAGACAGGAATTTGTTGGGACGCCTGGGCACAGGCTCCACAGAATCAGGGTTTTCCCACACTCTTTGACAAATGAGGTCAATAAGTTAGTCGAAGGGTGGAGACACCCAGGAGATGGAGGGTTGAGCGCCAAAAGCCTTAAGGAGTACTGACTCCTCCTCGGAAGGAGCTTTGGAAGGCCAGTCTGCTCTTTGTTTCAGTATCTCCAGGATATCGGAGAAGGAAACATCATCAGAGGAAGACTTGGGGGACTCTTCCGATTCCTCGAGGTCAGTATCGGAGGTGAGAGACTCATCCTGGGAGTCTATGTGCTTCCTCATGCACAATGTCTTTCTAGGAGGGTCCTCAGGCATGGACTCTGGGAGACCCTCAGAAAGTTGGGGACTGCTCGTGGGGGTATCCTTAGGGCCTGGCGTTCTACTGTCCATGGATAGGTGAGTGTCAGAAGCTCTCGCCGGGGTGGTGGTGGACGGATTGACCGACACGGGTGATGTAGCTGACAATCTGGCCAGCGCGCTCTGCATGGCCTCGAAGGCAAGTAACGCCCCCCCCCCCGAGTCCGAGGACCAACCGGCCTCCGAGGCCACGACTGGGACCGGGGTCCCACTAGCCGATGCACTGAGTGGGAGACTTGGAACCGACAGATGTCCCAAAGTATCCCCCTCGGGCCCAACTGAAGAGACCTGAGTCTCGAACTCTGTGGATGGAACCGACATGGTTGGAGCCGAGGTCGGCACCGATACACCCAGAGGGGTTATCGGAGCCAGAGCAGTAACATCACTCAGAGCGGGGCATACCGGCTCCAACGACAAGGATGTGCTTGGAGGAGGAACCATCGAAACAGTCATAGGAACTGGCTCCTGAGCCGAGAGGGTCGGAGCCGAGAACAATTTGGCCAACACCGGCGACTGCAGGAGCCTCTGCACCACCCTATCAACATCCAAATCAGAAAGCCTGGAGGATTTGGAGGACAGCGATGGAGATTGAGATCTCTTGTCAGGTGAACCATGCCTCACACTGGGCGACAGGCTCCGAATGGGTTCAAGAATAATAGGAGCCGACGCCGATAAAGTTAACACTGATACCTCCTGCGGCCCCAAGGACAGTGGAGCCAAGGAGGTAGAGTCCAAAAAAAGAAGTTATGTTCTTACCATAACGTTCCATGTGGGGTGTTCATCTCGCCTTTGTTCTTACACACACGGGTTCGGAGCCGATCCTCGGCTCCGAGTCGGCCGCATAGCAAAGCTCTGCATCTTAGAGAAGCTCGAGACCAGGCTATATCCCACAATCCTCCCTGCCATTACTCAGATCTAGTTTGCAAGTAAACCAGACCAACCAAAAACCTCAGGTGCTAAGGCTACACACTGCCACAGAACTCAGAGACACTCTCTCACTTAACAAATTAACTAAGGGTAGTGAAATATACCCCATGAGGCAAGAAACAATATACCCGGGAGGGGTTAAGGCATTTCGACCAGACTCTAGTCCTACTCGTTCTTCCAAACACGTGAGGGAGGGAAGGGAGGGAATGTAATAACAAAGGCGAGATGAACACTCCACATGGAACGTTATGGTAAGAACATAACTTCTTTATGTGAGAGTGTTCAATCTCGCCATTTGTTCTCACACACGGGTAGCGTCCCTAGCTCTGTCACCCCGAGTGACTCATGGAAGAATGTTCCTAAGCACAGTGGAACCAAAAGATGTCCTGTCTTTGGAGGCTTTGTCAACCCTATAATGAGCGATGAAAGTATGTGGTTTAGACCACGTGGCTGCTGCACAAATCGTGTCCAAAGGCAGATGAGCTGCATGAGCCAAAGAAGTGGAAACGGATCTAGTAGAATGGCCCTTAGGTTTGGCAGGCAAGGCCTGATTCGACTTAGAATATACAAAGGCTATACAATCAGTAAGCCATTTAGATAGTGTACGTTTTGTAACTGCCATGCCCTTTTTACTGTCTGCAAACGCGACAAAAAGCTGATCTGTTTTCCTGTAATCTTTAGTCCTATCCAAATAAAATCTTAGTTGTCTGTGGACATCCAACTTATGCAGCATATACTCCAACTTGCTGGTATGGTTCTTGAAAAAGGTAGGGAGTTCTATGGACTGGTTAATATTCGTGACAGAACATACCTTAGGAAGGAAAGACGGATTTGTTCGCAAGGAGACTCTATCTGGGTGGAAAATTAAGTAAGGCGGCCTGACTGATAGTGCTTGCAGCTCTGAAACTCTTCGAGCTGAAGTAACAGCTACAAGAAAAAGTGTCTTCCACGACAAGAACTTCAGGAGGCAAGAAGAGGCTGGTTCAAAGGGTGGCAACATTAGTTGTGACAATAATAAATTTAAATTCCATGGGAATAAAGGGTCTCTGACAGGCGGTCGAAGAGGGAAGGATCCTTTCATAAAAGCCTTACAAAACCTGTGGGACATAATAGGAGAACCGTCCTCACCAACATGGTAGTTGAATATGGCCGCCAACTGTACTCTTAGTGTGGAAGTAGAGGCTCCTTTGTGAAAAAGGATAGATAGAAATTCTAGAACTTTATGTAAAGGAGCTACTAGGGGGCCCAAGTGTTGGCTAGATGCCCAGTATACAAAGCATTTCCATTTACTCCTGTAGAGTTTTGTAGTGGAAGCTTTATGATAGGCAACCAGAATGTGTTGAACTGCCGGAGAAAGTAGATCAGACCTGGCTAGGCAGGGAAGTGGAGCAGCCAAGCTGCTAGTTTGAGGGATAGAAGAGACAGGTGAGGAACTCCCGACGAATGGGTCAGTAGATCTGGTACTGGGTCCAGGATCCACGGTTCCTCTGTTTGATGGGCTCGAAGAAAGGGGAACCATATCTGTCGAGGCCAGAATGGGGCTATGAGTATAATTGTCCTTTCCAGGTTCCTGACTTTCTGAAGAAATTTGGGAATCAAGGGGGTAGGTGGAAATGCATATAGGAGACCCGGGGGCCAATCGTGTATCAGTGCATCCCTGGGGACATCCCCCGGAGGGGGTAGAAGGGCAAAATAGCTTCTGCATTTGGTATTCATCGGGGAAGCAAATAGATCGCAGCAAGGCTGGCCCCCATCTGCGGAAAATTCTTTCCGCCACCTGTGGCTTGAGGGACCACTCGTGAGGTAACAGGATGGCTCTGCTCAACCTGTCCGCAATGACGTTGGATGACCCCGGGATGTGCTTTGCTATCAGAAAGTGACCCGTGGACTCTGCCCATTGCCAAATTCTCATGGCCTCTCTGCATAATGGGTAAGATCTGGTTCCCCCTGTTTGTTTATGTACCAGACTACAGACATGTTGTCTGTCTGAACTGCTACTGTTCCTAGAGGTAGGAGGGTTTGAAAGTGTTGCAACGCCAGGAACACCGCCCTCATTTCCAGAACATTTATCTGCAGGTTGTACTCCATGTTGGACTGTTCTTCCCTGAAATAGTCCCCCCACCCTATCAGAGAAGCGTCCGTGGTTATCGTGGCCGTCGGATTGGGTAGAACAAATGGAAGACCCATAGTGAGATCCTGACTGTACACCCACCATGAGAGGTCTCGTTTGCAAGAATCTGTTATCAGAATCTCGTGCGCTAGGGGTAACTACTGGAATGACCACTGCGTGAACAGCAGCCATTGGAGGAGCCTCATGTGCAATCTCCCCATAGGAACTGCAATCAGGGACGCTGCCATGAGTCCCAAAACCTTCAACACTAGTTTGGCCGGGGCTTTCCTGCTTTGCAGTAGAAGAAGAACCTGTTCCTTGAGGGATGAAGCCCTTAGTGGAGGGAGCTTTACCAGTGTTAAACGTGTATCTAGGTCTGCTCCGATGAATGAAATATGCTGTGAGGGCAGTAAGGCAGATTTTTCGAAGTTTATGGAAATCCCTAGGTGGGAACAAAGGTTGACTGTGTAGTCTCTGGCTTGTATGAGGCGATGGTCGGTGGTGGCGGTGAGGAGCCAGTCGTCCAGATAGGGAAACACCCGGAATCCTAGACGTCTCAAGTGAGACGCTACCACTGCCATGCATTTGGTGAATACCCTGGGTGCTGAGGTGAGCTCAAAGGGCAGGGCTCGAAATTGAAAGTGACTGGCTCCCAGCCGGAAACGCAGGTGATCTCTGGATGGTCTGGCCATTTTGATGTGGTAGTACGCGTCCTTGAGATCTATCAAGCACATCCAGTCGTCCTTCTGTAAAAATGGAAGGATCGATTGAAGTGTGACCATCCGGAACTTTTCCTTCTTCACGAAGGTGCTGAGATTACTGAGATCCAAAATTGGTCTCCAGTCCCCTGTCTTTTTTGGAACTAAAAAGAACCTTGAGTAAGTTCCGGATCCTCTTTGGTCCGCCGGGACTGGTTGTATGACTCTCTTTTCGAGCAGCTTTGAAATTTCTATTGCTGCTGGGCCTCGCAGATGGGGTGGCACATCTGGAAACCTTCTTTGTTGGGGTGGAGTTGATATGAAGGGGATTTTGTATCCTCTGGTTACAATGCTTTTTACCCAAGAGTCCGAGGTGAGAGTTAGCCAGGCCTGTGGGTATAAAGCCAAGCGACCCCCGACTGCCTCCAGAGCAGGACAGTCGGGCCCCCGTTCAGGAGTGCTGGAAAGGCTTACCAGGGACAGGATCCCTGTCGCCTTGGTTCTGCAGACCCCCTCTGCCGCCGGGGTGACATCTTCCATTTTTACCCCCCCCCCTGCCTCTGGGGGGGCATCACTCTGTGTGGCCTGGAAAGATCCCCGAGTTTTACGGAACCACATTTTTCCGCCTCGTTGCCCTTTGGGGTACAGTCTAGTTGGAGCGGAAAAACGGACTCCGACAGAAGACAGTCTTTCCTTCTTGCTCACACCAAGTTAGTGTCTCCTTCATTTTGGGCCCAAAGAGAGTGGCACCATCAAAGGGGGCGTTGGCGAAGGAAGACTTGAAGGCTTCCGCAAATGAGCACAGCCGCATCCAGGATTGTCTTCGTAGAGCAATTGCTGAAGCTGCAGCTCTACTCGATCCTTCAGCCGCATACGAGATGAGCCTCATGGATGAGTTCACTATGGAGGTAAGGGTGTTAAGCTGTGCTGTTACCTTATCTGAAACAGCAGCATCTGTGTTACCCTGGAGGGTATCTCCCAGCTCCTTGATGAGATCCCTCTGCACACGTGTAAAAATGTGTCAAATAGTTTAGCGAACACATGGAAAAAGTCGCTGAACTAAAAACGCGCTTCCCATATCTGTCCATAATCCTAGAATCCTTATTAGGAGGATGAACAGAAGAGGAAGACACAGACATCTCCTTTTTAGTGGCTGCCGCCACCACCATAGCGTCGACCGGAACTCCCTTGGTGAGATAAACCTTGTCCTGGGGGGCGGTGCTAAATTTGCTCGGTTTTCGAGGGACCAGTTCCACTGTGTCCGGTGTCTCCCACTCCCTTCGAGCAATTAAATCCATTAACTCATCGAAGGGCGGAGTAACCCAGGAGGTTGAAGGTTGAGCACCAAAAGACTTCAGCAGCACCGACTCATCCTCAGTGGGGGCAAGGAACTGCCAATCACCCCTCTGTTTTAAGATCTCCAAGATGTCCGCAAATGAGACATCCTCAGAGGGGGATTTTGGGGACCCCTCTGCCTCATCCAAGTCAGTGTCAGATGTTAGAGATTCCTGCGGGGAATCTAAGTGCCTCCTCTTGCACAGTCTTTTCCTCTGAACCTCATCGGAGGGGGCTTCCGGGGAGGCCTCCGAGGAACAGGGTGCACCCTCTGGGGGTGGCTGAGGCAATGGTGCTCTACGCTTTAGATGGGTCATGGGGGAAGAAACAGAGAGCGGCCCCTTAGGGGAGGGAGAAGACGCCTCCGATGAAGTGGTTGTCTGTGCAGACAAAACCTTCCTCATAAGGTCAAAAACCCCTGAACCCTGGGCCGAGGACTCCTCCGGTTCCGAAGAACATGGAAGCATCCCAAACACGGGGGCTGTGGGCCCCGACCCAGAGGACGGAACCGAGCCAATCAGCGCCGAGGCCCCGAGAGGGAGAGTCGGCACCGAAAGGTCAGTATGACTCTCTGTCCCGGAACCGAGGAGAGATCGTCGGCTCCGCAACTCACCTACAGGTTCCGAAGGAGTCGAAGTCAATGGTGACGATCGTGCAATGGACGGTTTCGGCACCGAGGGCTCCACTATCATCGGCTCATCCTCTCCCAGCTCCGAAGACTGGATGGGTCTCGAAGGAGGACCTGTTGGAGATAAAGGGAGGTCTTCTAGTTTCAACACCAATTGGGAGGAAACTGCAATCAACTTGGAAAGGGCCGTGTTCTCCATAAGTTTCTGCACGACACGATCCACATCTATATCGGATAACGGTCTGGAAGATCGGGTCGAAGGGGCCGAAGATGGCACCAACCGAAGAATGGACGGTGGTGGTAGCTCCGACACCGGTTCCAAGACCTGGGGCTCAGTGAAAGACAAACGTTCAACGCTCGGCCCCGAAGTCTGTGGAACCGGCGAACGAACTTTTGAAAATGAACTCGGAGCCGATGACATGGGCTCCGACATCTTCGACCCCTTCGAGGACTTAGAAGCCTGGTCCGATTTGTCCAAAGCCTCCTGGAAGGCAAGCTTAAGTAGTCCCCTATCTATAAGTTTCCTGCGTCTATCTGTCATGACCCTCCAGCTGAAGGAATGGCATATAGAGCAATCCTCTTGTAGGTGGAGAGGGCCAAGACAGTAGACGCAGGAAGTGTGGTTGTCAGTGATGGACATTTTCTGTCCACACTGACATCTTTTAAAGCCAGATTTGGCTTTCTCTGACATAACCGGTAGAAGTAAGATACTCTACTATGAAAAATTTTAAGACACTAGCTATAATAACTAATAACTATTAAGTAAATATTTATTTATATATATATATATATATATATATATATATATATATATATATATATATATATATAAGTATTGCTATAAGTGGGAAAAAGGAGGTAGGCCACAAAAGGGAACCTATAAAAATATGACAGGATTAACTATAATAACACACGCACACACTAGCACTATATCAAAAATTAACTTTAAGAACTTTTTAAACAAGAAAGATAAGAATCTTATCTGTAATATAACAAAAATATCTCTGGTCCGAGCTCTCGTCGATGTGATCTGTTGCAGCGGCAAACTAGATCTGGGTAATGGCAGGGAGGATTGTGGGATATAGCATGGTCTCGAGCTTCTCTAAGATGCAGAGCTTTGCTATGCGGCCGACTCGGAGCCAAGGATCGGCGCCGAGCCCGTGTGTAAGAACAAACGGTGAGATTGAACACTCTCACATCAGTAATCTTCTCCGGAGGCTCCGAAGTGGCAGATGGAGCTGGAGCTCTTTTCATAGCCTTAGAAGCTTTAGATTTTGACTGAGGACTAGAAGCCGAGTCTATAGCTTCCTCGAATGATGGTTTTAGAAGTCCTTTTAATATCAATTTATTTTTCCTCTCCTGGAGCACCCTAGGACTGAACACGTGGCAAAAGCTACACAACTCTTGTAAATGGATGGCTCCAAGGCAGTAAACACACACAGAGTGTCCATCTGTGATGGACATGTTATATCCACATTTGGAACATTTTTTAAAGCCAGAAGGCTTATGCTCCTTCTGATCCTTAGACATTTTATAACTAACGCTAGCGAAACCACCTAGACGCAAATTACAAAAAGGGCGGGAATAACACACAATTTAGAAACACCAGAAAAAACAGTATTAGACACACTCTAAGAACCTCTAACTGAAACGGTTCTTCTAGGGAACACACAGAAAAACACAATCACACAAAAAGTTTATTTAACAACAGACGGGAGGACTAGGTCTTCCTACTAAAACAGGCCTAGCCGGCTGGAATAGTTAGGGATACCAAAAACACAACTATCACACTCAAACACAGCGACAACAATGAGAAATAGCTATTAAAATAGCTTTTGGGTATGAACTAACAAATTTCTCTAAGAGAAATAGCAAAAAGAAGGTACTTAGCCACAGCCAAGTGAGACCACGTCCGAGCTACACAAGCGGCAAATGAGATCTGGGGATATGGAGCAGTGCACCATGGGATACCCTCTTAGCCCAGCCAATGAGAGACTTTGAGCTAGTAAAATCGGCTGAGTCAGAACTGATATTCGGCTCCAAACCCACGGGTAAGAATGTAGGCGAGATAGGACTACATAACATCCATCATTCTTAGTGACTTTAACATCAACTGGCTATCCTGTAATAACAGTCTCCCAACCATTCACCTTAATCTCCATGGGTTCACTCAACTCATTCAATCCCCTACCCGAATCAACAAAAACCCTAACAATCATACCATACCTGACTGGATCCTAGTCAACTAAGCCCCTCACTCTTACCTAGCAGGCTGCTTACTTGACAGTCATAGTGACCACTTCCCCACTTTCCTAATTCGGCACCACACACAGTCTGAAGCCCATTATCCACAGGCAAATATGGAACAAGTCCAACTTTAACCCCAACTCCTTCATCTCCACCCTGCAAAAAGTTAACTGATCACCACTGAAATATTTCAACCTAGATGAAGCTGTCCACTTCTTCAACAGTACCTTCCTCTCCATCCTAAACACCCATGCTCCTGTAAGAAATGCCAAAGTCAGATCCAGGCATGCCCCATGGTTACAAAAGACCACCAGAACCCTAATGAAATCCAGAGATAAGGCCTGGGAGCACTGGCGACTAACAAAAAATAATTCAGGTAGGCAATCATTCCTTGAACTGTGCAATAAGGCCAAAAAGCATATAAAATTAGACAAATCCCTCTACTATAAATCCACCCTATACTCTACCAACCACAACCCTAAGCAGTTCTGGTCCACTATTAACACTATCCTCCACCCAGGGAAGTTGATACCCCAGCCGTCCATTCCCCCCTCCTCCAGCAGTACTGCTGAATCCTTCAACAAACACTTCACTGAAACTATAACATCTCTAAACAAACACTTCCCTACAACAGCCCCCACAACTCCTAACCATAAACCCCCCACTCCTCTTTTCTTCTTCACCTCAGTACCTATCTCCAACATAAAAAGACTATTGTCAAAACTTAAACCCACCAAACTAGCAGCTGACAACCTCCCCTCTGAATACTTGAAAATTGCAGTGGATACACTAGCCTACCCAATTTAAATTCTAATCAACTGTTCCATAACAGAAGGCTATGTTCCCTCGATATGGAAAATATCCCAAATCATTCCCCTCCACAAAGGCACCTCCCCTCCACCGACCTCTCCAATTACCGCCCCATTGCTAACCTCTCCCATCTCTCCAAGATACTTGAAAAATGTCTCATCACCCAGGTCTCCAACTACCTCCTATCTAATAACCTCCTCTCCAAAACCCAACATGGTTTCAGGCCATATCACAGCACTACCTCTGCTCTCCTTCACCAGCACTAAACTTCATCACAAAAACAATGGCCTCTTCTCTACTGCCATATTTCTAGATCTCTCAAAGGCCTTTGACATGGTATCTCATGAGCTACTACTCTCTACTCCCCCCAACCTCTCCATCTCACAATCAGCCTACAACTGGTTCCACAACTATTTACACAGATTGCAGCAATCAGTAATCTGGGAAGATAACTTATCACCTCACCTCCCAATTACTCTTGGAGTTCCCCAAGGGTCTATCCTTGGCCCTCTGATATTCTCACTTTTCACTAAGAACCTACAAACTGCCACCACACAATCATCTCTTATACAGTATGCAGATGACTCTACTCTCATCTGCTCGGCCCCCACTCTACCAGAACTACAACAAATCATACAGGAATCATTCTCTTCTGTAGAAAGCTGGCTATCCAATGCTTAGGTTCATAGGTTCATAGATTAGTACTAAGCTAGCTGCCCTTGTGAGCCATTTTAAGCCTAGCCAATTATCCCTTGTGAGACTCAAACCCTGCACCTTGTGTTTGTAAGGCAAACACCTTAACCATTAGGCCACCCTCCCAACCCCTAAAATTTTGGCTTGGTTCATAGATTAGTATTAGGCTAACTGCCCTTGTGGGCCATTTTCAGCCTAGCCAATTACCCCATGTGAGAATCAAACCCTGCACCTTATGCTTGTAAGGTAAACACCTTAACCATTATGCCAACCTCCCACCCTCAGCTCCTACTCAACCCAATTAAGACAAAACTTCTCCTGTTCCAACCTTCCAAAGCCACCCAAAACACCCCCCACTTCAACATTCTTGCCAAAGACAATACCATCATCTTTCCATCAGAACACACAAAATTAATCTGTGTGGAAATAGACAACAAACTTAGATTTGACAACCACATATCTCTCACAATAAAAAAAGTTCACAAGAAACTTGGTGCATTATATCGAAGTCACCAATTCCTAACCAAGGTGGCTAGAATCTCCATAGCCAATTCCCAGCTAATCTCCACCCTACTCTATGCATCTCCCATACTTACCAACCTTAAACAGACAGACCTACACAAGCTGGATGTTTGTTACAACAAAATTGCTAAATTTCCCACTGGAACCTCCTACCGCAGACATTATTGTATCTCCCTTAAAGAATTAAACTGGCTAGAACTCCCACAACTCCTTCACTTTAATCAATTCACCCTCGCTCATAGATAGGTACTAGGCTATTGGTCCTGGGGCCTATATAAGCCTAGCCAAAAGGTACCCTGGCTTTCGCCACCCAAGAAAATAATTTTCCTGCGCCACAGAAGTGATCCCCGGGGAGAATTTCCTATCTCCCATTCAATCATCAAGATTTTTCTTGAAGAGTGCTAATGAGGAGCTTTGTTTGATATAGATAAGTAGTTTGCTCCAGAGTATGGAAGATTCTGGGACAGGAATCTATCCCTCCAGCATGTTCTGTTTATTGCGGTGACAAGGTTTAGGTCTCTAGAGTGTGTAAGCTCAAAGGGATTGGGATTTCTTTAAGTGGAGCATGTTCAAAAGCTCTGGGTTTGACATAGCTTTGTGTGTCAGGCAGAGATTGCCTCTGAGTAGGCGATATGCGACGGAGTAAAGCTGCAGTTTTTTGAGACGGTCTGTGTAGGGCATCTGTTTGAGGCCGGTAATCCTCTTTGTGAGGTATTTCTGCAGCCTTCCAGTTGTTGTAGATGTCTTGTGAGGTACAAACCAAAAGGAGCATTGTACTCTATAATGGGTCTAATGAGTGACGAGTAGAGGGGAACAATCACTTCTTTTTTCCTGGATGAGAAACCTTTTTTGATGAGGTGTGCCACGTAGAAGGATTTCCTGACTACTGTGGCGATGTGATTATCAAAGGAGAGACTACTGTCCACCTGTGTCCCAAGGTTTCTTATCACACTTTCGGTGTTAAGTAGACTACCGCCTATGTGGTAGTTCATGGGTACAGAGTTTTTATCAAAAGGGATGACAATGCACTTTTTGGCATGGAGCTTGAGGCCATGGCTGTGACACCAGGCATCTGTCTCAGTGAGGCCCTTTTGTAGGATGCCCACATCTTTTGGAATTTTGATTATGGCTCCTAGTTTGCAGTCATCTGCGAACTTCGTTAGCCAAAGACCATCTGTGTCATCCTGTACTTCAGAGAAGTAGATACCAAACAGGAGAGGACCCAGGACTAAACCCTGTGGTACTCCACTTGTCACTGGTCTGAAGTTGGATTTGGAGTCTGCTATGTTCACAGTGTGGGTTCTGTCAATGAGCAAGCTGGCAACCCATCTTGTGACATAGGGATTTATACCTAGTTTAAACTCCAGACTCTAAATCCAACTTCAGACCAGTGACTAAAGGAGTACCACAGGGTTCAGTGCTGGGTCTTCTCCTGTTTGGTATCTACTTCAATGAAATACAGGCTAACACAGAAGGTCTTTGGCTAAAGTCATAAACTTATTAACCACCCCCTTAACATCCTCTCCCTTCAAACCCTTCTCCAACCCTATCACCCCACTAGGCCCCCTAAGATCAAGCAATAAAAATCAACTCACTGTTATCAAACCCAAAACTCAGCAGGAGAAGCCATATTTTCATGTACCATATCTAAACTTTGGAACAATCTTCTACCCCCTATAACTACTGTACCTTCCAGCAGCCTTTTCAAGACTGCGCTCAAATTCCACTTAAATTTGCACTGGATTTGTCCTTGTTCTAATCCAGACTAACACCCCCCCTTACCCCCCCACCTAGACTCTTAATCCAACTATACTAACGCCACTACTAACCACAGTCAGAAATAGCTAGTTGTCTTTACATACTTTAACATCTTGTCTGACAACTTTGTTACTAATATTATAAACAAGAAACTATCTTAACTTGCAACATTAACTGTATATACTATTGATAATCAGTATCTTGTTTTTGTATTAAACCCAACAACCTGTAAAGTTGTTTACTACTGCTGTAACTTTGTATCTCTATTTATCATGTAAATGATGTGGAGCTTTTCTCCATGGGCATCCGCTGAAGAAGGGCCTGTGTCCAGTCGGAATTGCCCAGTAAACAAATGTAAATAAATAATTAAACCTACAACTGAGTTTATAACAAAAATATTCACTTTATGCAAATGTTGACATTTCTGTATTGAATGATGTCTTTTCGTTTTTGTAACATTGTGACAAGCCATTTGCAAATATCGTGGAGCTTATCTGTAAATGTTTAATTAGCTGTATGAACTTAAGTCCTTTTGTAAGGTGAAAAAAGAAGTTATGTCTTACCATAACGTTCCATCTGTATTGTTGATCCTCGTTCAGTCATTACGTGTGGGTATCGGTTCCGACCTCGGAACCGAGCCGGCCATCTTCCAAGCTCGCGTCAGCTACAAACTCTCAAGCTAAAACTCTTACCCAGAATTTCCCTCTCCCTGTTACCTCAGATTGAGTTTGCAAGTCAAAAGAAGGTAGAGGCTACCTCTGGTCAAATGACCTAATAGAACCGGATGGTGAGATCCACTAGAAGCCACAGGAGGGTGAAGGATGGAGGGTCGTAATGACTGAACGAGGATCAACAATACAGATGCAACGTTAAGGTAAGACATAACTTCTTTATCTGATACTGCTAATCCTTGTTCATTCCTTGCATGTGGGACAGAGTCCCCAGCTACCCTTATCCCTGGGAGGCTCTCATGAAAGGATATTCCTGAGCACCACAGAACCAAAAGATGCTCTTCCCCTGGAGGCCAAATCCAATTTGTAATGATTGATGAAGGTATGAGGAGTAGCCCAAGTTGCAGCTGCACAAATGTCATGTAAAGAGGCTCTGGCATGGAAAGCAGCAGAAGTTGCCACCGACCTTGTAGAATGAGCCTTTTATGGTAGTAGGTAATGGAATATTATGTTGTCTATAAATGAAGGTCAAGCAGTTTTTCAACCATTTAGCCAATGTTACCGTAGCAACAGCACATCCTAATCTAGGTCCAGAATAGGCCAAAAATAACTGGTCTGATTTACGAGAGGCCTTAATCCTGTTCAAGTAGAAGCGAATTTGCCTGTGAATATCTAAGTTATGTAGGCTATACTCTCCTTTGTTTGAATGATTGGGGAAGAAAACTGGCAATTCAATGGTTTGATTAATGGACATTTCAGAGATCACTTTTGGCAGAATGGAAGGATTAGTTCTCAATTACACTATCTCTATGAAAAATCAAATATGGACTCTTGATGCATAAGGCTGAAACTCAGAGATACGTCTGGTAGAAGTATTGGCGACCAAAAACAAGGTTTTACATGACAAATATTTGAGGTCGCAAGAAGAAGCTGGTTCAAAAGGTGGCATTGTCAAAGCTTGTAGGACTAATGACTGGTTCCATGGTTGAATAGGTTCTCTAAAAGGGGGTTTTAGATGGTTCATGCCTTTTATTAAAGTCTTGCATAATTTATGTGACATAAGAGAGGAGTCTTGGACATCATCATGGAAATTAGATATTGCAGCCAAATGAACTCTAATGGTAAAGGCAGACAGACCGGATTGAATTAGGGTAGCTAGATATTCCAGTACTATCGACGCTGGTGCTGAAAAAGGATCTACCTGCTTTTCTTTCAGACAAAAGGTAAATCTTTTCCACTTGCTGAGATATGTAATTCTGGTGGAAGACTTATGAGATGCAATAAGAATGTCACGTACTGGCAAAGAAAGATCATTCTACCTGGCAATCAAGGGAATGGGAGGAGCCAAGCTGTGAGCTTTAGGCTGTTCAAGATGGGGTGAAACAGATTCTGCGGATGGGAGATCAACCCTGGGGATGGAGGGAGAATCCACGGTTGATCTAGCAGGTGAGGCCAAAGGAAGGGGAACCAAATCTGATGAGGCCAATATGGTGCTATGAGGATTACTTTGCTCTTCAACCGGCGGGCTTTCTTCAGAAACTGGGGAATGAGGGGGAGGGGTGGGAATGCATAAAGTAGACCTGAGGGTCAATCGTGGACTAGAGCGTCCCTGGGTGACTGTCCCAGAGGGGGAATCAAGGCGAAGTAGTTGCTGCATTTGTAGTTGGTCGGGGACGCAAACAGGTTGCAGCAAGGAAGACCCCAGCGGTTGAAAATCTCCGCCACTATCAAGGGATTCAGGGACCACTTGTGAGGTTGTAGTATACACCTGTTGAGTCTGTCTGCTATCACGTTGGAACTCCCGGGAATGTGCATTGCTAAAAGAAAACGGTTGGTAGCCATCGCCCAATGCCATATCCTCATGGCCTCTCGACAAAGTGGGTAAGATTTGGTTCCACCCTGTTTGTTGATGTACCAGACCACCGCCATGGTGTCTGATTGTATCGCAATAGTCCCAGACGGCAGCAGGGGGATGGAATGCTTGCAATGCCAGAAGCACCACCCTCAGCTCTAGAAAATTTATATGCAGATAGGCCTCAGTTTCGGACCAAGTACCTTGGACTGTCTGTCCCTGACATAGCCCCCCCCACCGACCCCATCAGGGAGGCATCCGTGGTCACTGTAGCCTTGGGCTGTTGGGGGGAGAAGGGGTGAGAACATTGTGATGGGTTGTGGGCCATCCACCAATTTAAATCCTGTTTGCACCTGTAAGTTACCCAAATCTTGGCTGAAAGAGGATACTGAAAGGGATACCATTGTGTGAGCAGTAGCGATTGTAGAAGCCTCATGTGAAACCTGGCCAGGGGGACAATGGTGATGGAGGCTGCCATGGAACCCAACACCTGTAGAACAGAGTGAGCTGTGGATTTCTCCCTTCAAAGGATTGGGATCAGTTGTTGATTTATCCTTAGAATTCTGTGCTCTGGAAGGGATGCTCTGCAATTCTTTGTATTCAAGATGACCCCTATGAATTCTGTGGACTGCGAAGGGGTGAGACTGGATTTTTGCCAGTTTATGGTTATGCCTAGCCTTTCTGCAGAGAGGAGAGAGTATGCCAGGGCCTCTTCCAATAGATGTCTGGTGGGGGCGGAGATGAGCCAGTCTTCTAGGTATGGAAACACCTGGAATCCTTGTAGTCGCAAGTGAGCTGTGACAACTGCCATGCACTTTTTGAACACTTTGGGGGCTGTGGACAGTCCAAAGGGCAGTACTCTGAACTGGAAGTGACTGGCTCCCACACGGAAGCGAAGGAATCTTCTTGAAGGTCTGCCCACTTTTATGTGGTAGTACGCATCTTGAAGATCTATCGAGCACATCCAATCGTCTTTTTCCAAAAGTGGAAGGATAGACTATACTGTGACCATCTGGGATTTTTGTACTTTTACAAACTTGTTCAATACACTGAGATCCAAAATTGGTCTCCAATCCCCGGTTTTCTTTGGCACCAAAAATAGTCTTGAGTAGAATCCAGATGCTATCTGAATTACTCTTTTTCTTAGCAGTTTTGAAATCTCTAAAGCTACGTCTTCCCTTTGACTGGGTGGAACGTCGGGTAAGTTTGTTACGGGAGAGGGACAAAGGTCGAAGGGAATATGATAACCTCTGGTTATGATCCTTTGTACCCAAGAATCGGTGGTGATGGGTTAGCCAGGCAGAATGGTACAAAGAGAAATGACCCCCAATCACTGCCAGTGGAAAGCAGTTAGGCCGCTCTTCAGGAGCACTGGAAGGATTGGCCAGGGAGAGAGTCCCTGGAACCCTGGTTACACGGACCCCCTCTGCCCCAAAAAGGGAGTCTTCCCTGTGAGTTTCCCCCTCTGCCTCTAGGGGAGAACTCGGCCTATGTGTCATGGAAAGGACCCTGAGACTTTTTGTACCATATCTTCACACTCTTCTGGTTTCTGGAGAAAGCCCGTTGAGGGGAAGAATAACAGACACCCACGGCAGAAAGGGTCTTACCGTCCTGTTCACATCCGGCCAGTGTGCTTTTAACCTTGGGTCCAAACAATGAAGAGGCTTCAATGGGAGCACTGAGAAAGGAAGCCTTGAAGGGTTCCACGAAATTACACAAGCGCATCCTGGCATGTCGTCTCAGAACAATGCCTGAACTCGCCTCTCTAGCTGCTCCTTCTGATGCATGAGATATCAGGCGCATGGAGGAGTTAGATATCGATTCAGTGGTGGCTAGCTGAGAGGCCACTTTGTCAGGGACCTCATCAGACACAGGATCAAGTTTCAGAGAGCTCAGAAATTAAATCTCTTTGAAGCCAGGTAAAGTGTGCCATATAGTTCAGGGACCTGATTGCAAAGGTCGCTGATGCAAAAGTACGCTTCCCTATTCTGTCCAGAGCCCGGGACTCTTTATTGGGCTGATGGACAGTCTGGCTTTCTTCTTCCCCCAGGTCCTTTTTAGTTGCAGCCACCACCACCAAAGCATCTACAGGAAGGCCTTTGGACCAATGGGGGTCAGTAGCAGGAGGGGAAAAAAATTTTATCTGGCCTCTGGGAAATGGCCTCAATGGTGTCAGGAGCCTTCCATGCACACTGCACGATGAGCTGGACCACTTCGTCGGCAGGTGTAGTAACCCAGGAGGTAGGGCGCTGGGCGTGAAAGGCCTGCAGGAACACAGACTCTTCAGAGGTCGGGTTCGAGGGCTGCCAGTCACCTTTCTGTTTAAGAATTTAAAGAATATCACCAAAGAGTACCTCAGAGGGTGAGCGAGGGTCCCCTTCCCCATCATCAAAGTCTGTGTCTTCAGTAAGGGACTCCTCTGTGGAGTCCATGTGCTTCCTCTTGCACGAGCTCTTTTGACGAACTTCCTCAGAGGGAGAAGCGGGGAAGAAAGGGCAAAAGGGGTCTCCTGTGGGAGTATATCCTGAGGCCCTTGCACCCGGTGTCTGCTAGGAGTGACTTATGTACATTGCGGTCCAGAGGAGGGCGGGGAGAGCGATAGCACAGGATCACCAACCGACACCAGAGCCTTCTCCATTAGCTGGAAGGCCAGTCCACCTGAAGAGGGGTGAGTGCCCAGGGCAGGGGTCACCTCTCTCCTAAGTGGCACAGCCTGCTGACTCGGAGTTCCAGGATGGCTGTGAGACACCAAATTACGTACACCACAGCTGACATCCTGGGTTGTAGCAAAACTCTCCTGCCACAAACGCAACTGCAGCTCCTTAGTGAGGTCCATAAAGGGAACCGTAGAGGAGGAAGAGTGCTATATCAAGGGGCTTCAGAGGCAATGAAGGAGGAAAATAAGTAGGGGTCCTTAGTAAAGGGTGATCACCTCCCAAAGAAGGATAGGTCCTGGGGGGTGGGATACCTCTGGCCAAAAGCACTTGATCCACAAGACGCAACACGTCGTGTTCAAAGAGGCTTCTAGTGGATTTCACGGACACGACTGAAGGGGAGTCAGGTCTATTCAAAGACGGAGCAAGCTCGGTGCCCACCTCGGAGGTCTGCACTGAAAACAACGGGGTTGTAAAGGAATGAACTACAGGTGTCTGCACGGAGGAAATCATCGGTGCCGAAGTCATGGTCTGCACCGACGATAAGGTCGGTACCGAAGTGGTTGTCGGCGCTAAGGCTGGAACCGAAAAAAGGTAGGAATGGGTTCCCACCTGTTTGTTGATGTGCCATAGCACTATCATATTATCCATCCATACAGAAATCGCACTCTTGGGGGTAGATCCTGGAATGCGTGTGTGTCGCTTCTGCACTAGCCCAGTAATCAAGGAGCCTCAATCCTCTCCATTAGCACCAGTGAGGGACGTACACATTGGGAGGATGACAAGTACATACACAGACACAGTAAAGTAGAATTTCCCCTTAACAGCACACAGAGATCACAATCAGTCTGGGGTTGGTTTCTGCCTCTTTCTCCAGATCCCCAATAAGACTCCCCACTGGCATAGCTATAAGGTTAAGATCTCAGCCAAGTGGCCAAGCTAAGAGCTCCAGCACCCTCTATGTCCAAGCAGTGCTTCGTGTCCCTGCCCAAGTAGCTCACACACACACACTTTGAGATATGACTGACATACAAACACACACACACATGGGAAAGGCTGGACAGATTTACCAGCTATGCCCCTTTCTGCCCAGACTATAAAGTAGTACCAGCTGCCACCAGCCACCCTTACTTATCAGCTACTATAAGGCCCTTACCAGTGGGTGTCCAATCCTACTTTGTAATGTTACCATTATCCAAATGGTAAATGTGACCAAGACTTTCAAACCTATTTAGGAGTGGCCTGTACAGTGTCACCAAATACATATGCAAGTATGCTAAGAGCTTAACTATCTCTAAACAAACCAGTCATAATTAAAAGGTTTAAATATAATAATAATAAATAAAACAACAAGACAACATTCAAACAACACAGTAACTACAGAGTTCAGAATCACAGTACATATTGTAAAACAACATTGTAGGGTAGTCTCAAATAAACAGAGAAAACATCCAAACTAATCTTTACTACATTCCTATCTATATCTAAAAGATACTATGCCCTAAATAACTTACTTACGGATCAAGGCAAATGCAGATGAGAAGTGCTGAATGGATGGTTCTAGATCCAAGACAAGACACAAAATGCACAGACTTTCTTTGACAGAGTTCTTAAATTAATAATATTACTGCTGGGTTAACTCAGATGCCATTCTGTCACCTGACTTCAATTCCCAGGCTAAACAGATACTAAACTCTCTTTGTAAAAATACTTACCTCTCAGATATGCAGCTGCTAGGAAGTCACAGAGCAATAAACACACTTTACATTTTAAACCTAGTAATTATTTCTGTATCAAGACAATAGAAAGAAACTTCTAGCTCTAGACATCCTGTCTTCTTACTGCATTAACTTTTAGAGCACATCGTAAAACACTTTTAATTTCAACTTATTTTGAAGTTTTGCAAGTTAACTCTGTATGTTCCAATTTCTATTATTAAAACATACATTTGCACAGGTATATAGTTTATATACATTACTGTTCTTTCCCAGTAGGGTACACTGTGACTACATTCTTGAAGTTCAGTACATAATATACAGTTCTGTACCAGTAGTTTAATATACACATAACATACAGTTCTCTTACATTTGTAGGACAAGCATATGAAACATATTACTATTCACAAATGACATATGATTATTTACAAAATTCTAGATAGCTGGGCTGGCAGTGTCACATTTCTATACAAATCATATTAATATTTTCAAGTGACATATAATTACTTACAAAATTCCAAATAGCTGGACTGCCAGTATTTCCCTGGTGTCATATTTCTCCCCTCCTCAAAAACTCAATATGTTTTTTCAAGTGACCCTTGAGAAACATTGCTTGAGATGGTTGAGCCTATCTGGGAATATCTTACTTCATGCCCTGTCTTGAGATTCCAGCTGCCTTGGCATTGCTGACCCCAGTACCATGCTGCACTGTCCTATCATATGACTACAACCCTATGCTCCACCTTAGTAATTTGGAAGTTTCTTGTCTGGCTCCCTGACGCCATAGATCCCCTGCAAACTCCTCCTGCAATCCACTGCAAATACTCAGCACAAGGGTCGCCCTGTCATGGTAAGGTTTCATCATGCTAACATGGTACAATTTGTGCCCCTGCCTCCTGCCTAGCAGTTCTACCATGTAGTTAACACCACTAACCTTCCTTACCACCTTATAGGATCCCTCCCACGCTGCCTGCAGCTTGTTGTGTCTGACAGAAGTGAGAACCATTACCTGCTGCCCTACAGCATACTCTCTAGCATTCCTGTCATACCAGACCTTTTTCGGCTGTTGGGCTTCTGCCAGGTTCTCCTGGGCCAAGCCCAGGTGTTCCCTCAGCCTTATCCGGAGGTTTAGGAAATATACCACAACAGACTCCTTGTGGAATTCACACACACCCTCCCACTCATCTTGAATCAAATCTAGAGGTCCCCTCACCTTATGCTCATACACCAACTCAAAGGGTGAACAACCTATAGATTCCTGCGGATCCTCTCTCTAAGCAAACACATGGGTCAAACATTTGTCCCAGTCCCTCTTAAACTGGTCTGCAAATGCCAGTAGCATCGTCTTGAGTGTAGAGTTTAACCTCTCTACAAGACCATTAGCCTGGGGATGGTAGAGGTGGTCTTTAGGTGCTTCGCCTCACTGAACTTCCACAGACAAGCCAGCAGGTCTGATATGTGATATGAAACTGGCACCTCTGTCAGTCAATCTCTTCAATTCTCTTGGGAAACCTACCCTGCTGAAAATCACTAACAAAGCATTTGCAACCTTTTCTGCCTCAATGGGAGGACAGTGGCACTGCCTCAGGGTATCTGGTAGCATAATCTACTACCACTAGGATATACTTTTCCCTGTGGAACATGGGGTACTCAGAGGCCCCACAATATCCATAGTTACTCTCTGAAATGGTTCCTCAATCACAGGCAAAGGCATCCAAGGCGCTTTCACCTTGTCTCCTGCTTTGCCTACCTTTTGGCACTCTTCACAGGTCTTGCAGTATCCTGTTACATATCTGGCAATCCCAGGCCATTAGAAGTTCTGCATTACGCATATCTTTGCATGTTTTATGCCCATATGACCTGCAAAGGGAATATCATGGGCTATGGCTAGAAGTGCCAGATGGTAAGCTCTCGGTGCTACCAACTGCTGTATTCTCTCGCCCTCTAGCCCTCCCTCAGGGGTCCACACTCTATACAGTAGCCCTTTGCCCCAGTATACAGATCCCCCCTTCCCTTGAGAATTGGGTGCCTCACTAGCTTCCTCCCTCAGGCCTTGTAATATAGGGTCTGAGAGATGAGCCTGTCTCAACTCTCTCTTTCTAACCCTTCCCAGCTCCCCTTCCACAGGAGGTCTGGTATCTTCTGACAGCGGTGTCTCACTGTTAAGCCTGGGTACTACTACTTACCTCTGCCCTTGTAGTCACTCTGTCCAAGGGAACATCTGTACCCACAAGCAGCTGTGGCTCACCTTCAGTTGTAGCTCCCTGAACTAACCACCTCACCAGTCCTGGCTGCAAGAGTGTGGTCTATCTGGGTCTCTCCCAAGCTACCAGACCCACACGCTCGTCTCCAAGCCTGACTGTATGTAACTGCATGCACACATGGTACTGTATTATCAAAATAATTCCTTATCAGGACATCTGCAGGGTGGTACTTTGGTACCCTTGTTGTCTCAAGACAACCTACTGTTGGCATTTTGTCATTCCCACTTACTGGCTCTCCTATCTAAATGCTACAAGGTCCCACTGGATTTAAAACATTTAACCCTTGGTCCTGGACGTGTACCTGGACGAGTGGCTTTCCCTGCTACGGGCAGACTCTGTTGGGGCAGTCTGGGCTGCCCACCATGGGTTTTAGACCCATGAGCAGCACTGGGTGTCCTTTTCCTGTGCAGGGATGTCTTGCTTGCTAAGTAGTAGGTCTCCCTTCTTTCCCAACTCATCTGCAGTAGTGCTAACCAGATTCTCATGTCCTCATGAAAAGTGCTAAGGGCTTGCTCCCTCACCAAAAAGTCTGCCAGCCCTTCAAAAGTGGTGACCTGACATCCACTCACCCACCAATAAGTGCTGAGTTCAGCTACATATTCACACACACTTTCATCTGTCTTGCATCACAAAATTTTTCCTACAAGCTTCAGGTGTTAACTTAAAATATTATAGCAAACAGTTCTTTTCAGTTCTTTACAACATTATAATTTAAACAATCAGTATCAGACAGTTTTGAAATTACAGTTACAGCTTTACCATGGCGTAAAGGGGTCAGGAACCACACCCAGAGTCTTTGGTCAACATTATACTGTTCACACACCCTCTCAAACATATGAATGAAACTGTCAAAATTAGCCCCCTCTGTAAATTATGGAAGAAATTTACTCACCTTTGCTGCATTTGGGGTTCGGTTACTCCCTTTCCCATTAATTCCATGACTCTGGCGAAGAGTCAGCATCTCCTTTTCATGTTGCCTCTGCCTCTAATTCTCCTCAGCTTGCAGACATTGCAGTTTCTCACTTTCCTCAGCCTTCAGATGTCTCAGTCTCCATGCTGCTTCTATTTCCAAACGCTTCACCTCCAACTCAAGTCTCTCTAACTCCAAAAGGATTTAAGTCCTCTATGTAAAGGTTGAGCTGTTCATTTTCTGAGTTGTACATCTCCATGGGCAGTCTGATTGTCCTCCTGGTTGCTATACTGTGATGCAGCTGTAACTAAAGCAGCAATCATGTCTGCTTTAGTCAGGCTAGCATGTACCAATCCTTTAGCCTGGCACAACTCAGCCAACTGGCTCGCTGTCAGCTTGCCATACCCCTCTGCTAACATGCTTGTCTGCTCTCCCTGACTAACTAAGCTAACAAACAAAATAAAACAATTGTAGTATGAACTCAATGTTCAATGCATGGCTGACAGAGTACAAACACCTTCAGTGACCAGTGTACACAAGCTATAGGAATTCAATATCCACACCACTACAAGGCAATTAATATGTGATGTGGCCAACTCACCACTATCACCCAATTAATATTTTTATTTATTTTATTTTTATTTTACATTTGTTTACCAGGAAAGTCCAACTGGAAGAAGGTCCATTTACAGCGGAGGCCCGGGGAGAAAAGCTCCATAACATAACAGTACAAATACAACAAATGACAAAAAAATTTCTGTACAGAGGCATATATACACTCAGAGCTCCATGTCTTTATATGACAACACATAATCCACGAATGACAGAAAATTTCTATACAGTGGTATACATACAATCAAGAAGATTTTTCGTACCTTAGTTTGATTTGAGCAAGCTTGGTGTATATATAGCAAAACTTTGAATTCCGTATTGGTAGTAGTACAAAGCATAAAAATGAAGGAATGGAATCTGGAAAATGATGCTATTCGGGAGATATGTCATAGCGTGAGAAATAGTTTGTAGGATAGTAGTTCCTGATAGGGAGTATTTGAGTAGTACAGAACAAATGAGGTAAGCAGTGAGAAGATGAGGTGTGGCAAGTTAGGAGGAGAGCAAAAAAGATTTTGTGTGATACAGGGACAGAGCCAAGATTGCAACAGGTGTGACTTTAGTGATGTCTTGAAAAGTGAGATGGATGGTGCAGAGGAGATACTTTGGGGGAAGTTATTACATTCCCTAGCAATGGTGTGGGAGAATAGACTTTTCCCTGCAGTGTTATTGGCTTTGGTTATGCAGAGCAGGGTTTTCTTGGATGAGCGTACAGGGCGATTTGCAAAATATTAGTTTAGAAGTTGGTTTAGGGCTGGGGTTTTCTGAGGGTTCCTTATTATGTTGAAGGTGAGGACTAATTGGTGATAGCTAATTAGCTGAGGGAGTTCTAACCACTGTTTCCTTCAGGGCAAGACAGTAATGACTTCTAAAAGTGGAGTTGTCAGCAAATTTTGCAATTTTATTGTAACATGACTCTAGTTTGTTTAGATCTGTTTTCCTGATATGAATTAAGATTGGTGAAGCATACATTAGGGTAGACAAGAGGTGGGTTTGGGCTAAGGAGATTCTAGCTTGGTCTAAGAACTGTTTGTATTTGTATAGGGTTCCTAATTTCTTATGTACCTTTGTGATGGTTTGTGAGATATGGACATTAAAGTTTAGATTATCTATTTCAACCCCAAGCAGCTTAGTTTGAGGGGAGGAGGAGATTGTGGTCCCATTTTGGGAGGTGATAATGGAGGATTTGGATTTATTTATCCCACCACTGCCAAACAATTAATATGTGACACCCCTGCACTGGCCCAGTAATCAAGGAGTCTCAATCCTAACCACTAGGCACCAGTAAGGGGCGTGCACATTGGAAGGATGACAAGTACACACACAGTAAAGTACAATTTCCCTTAAGAGCACACAGAAGTCACAGTCAGCCTGGGGCTGGTTTCTTCCTCTTTCTCCAGATCCCCAATAAGACTCCCCACTGGCACAGCTATAGGGTTAAGATCTCAGCCAAGTGGCCAAGCTAAGACCTCCAGCACCCTTTCTATTCAAGCAGTGCTTTGTTTCCCTGTCCAAGTAGCTGACACAAACACACTTTGTGTGTGTTGTATATCAATCAAATCTCACTCACTCACCTGGGAAAGGCTGGCACAGGTTTACTAGCTATGCCCCCTTCTGCCCAGAGTATATGGTAGTACCAGCTGCCACCAGCCATCCTTACTTAACTACTTTAAGGCCCATACCAACGGGTGTCCAATCCTGCTGTGTAATGTTACCATTACCCAAATGTTGTGTGAACAAGACTTTCAAGGCTATTTAGGAGTGGCTTGTACAGTGTCACCAAATACATATGCAAGTACTCTAAGAATTTAAATACCTCTAAACAAACCAGCCACAATTAAAAGGTTTAAATATATTTAATAATAAATGTATTATTATTTATTTTACATTTGTCATCCGGGATAGTCCACTGGACACAAGTCCATTTTCAGTGGAGGCCCGGGGAGAAAAGCTCCACACACATGAACAACAATGAAGGTCAGTGGTGTTAACTACAAAAAAAAATACAAAGTTTACAAAGTATATTTAGATACATAATTCAGGGAGTCTTAATAGTAATATATTCATACACAGCAGTCACAATTTGTGAAAACAGAGAAATCTTACAGTAAAAGTTTCATTAGTCTAAAGAGATATATATAATGACCTCAATCATTGCTGGAGGGAACCATGTGTAAACCAACAATTTCTTAAAGGTTATTGTGGTCTAAATCATAATCTATTTTACTATTTTGTATGTATTTCTACAGTAATAGAATATAGACCTATATGTTCCTCTAGAGGTGCGAGACAGTGAAGGTGGTCTAGAGTCTAACATAGTGAAGGGTCAAGCCTGAAGTGCAAGAGTATAGCCAGTTATTAGTGAGATGCAGTTTTAATGTTTTTTTTAACTGTATGAAGGATGTCACAGTAGTTACAGGGTAGAGCACTCCATATTTTGGATACATAATTAGAAACAGAGGGCATCACCTGCTGCATTATTTGACTTAGTCACCGTGAGAATAAATTTGTTACTAGAGCGAAGATTTCTTTTATTGGTGTGGAGGTGAAGTAGGCTTTGGAATGCAGGGTTTTCTGGTTGATATAAAATGTTATGGGCCAGAGGGAGTTGGTTGTAATGCAGGAGTTGAGGAAGTTCCTGCCAGCTGAGCAGCTTCAAGGATGAGCAGTGGTAAGATCTTAACGGGAGTCAAGAGGCAAATCTAGATATTTTGTTATAGCAGGAGTCAAGCTTAGCTAGGTCTGCTTTTCTAAGGTTGGTGAGAATAGGTGAGGCATACAGGAGGGTGGAAATAAGGCGAGTGTGAGATATAGTAGCTTTTAATTGCTGGGTAAGGAATTGTCTACTTCTATGGAGGGTACCTAGTTTTTTTGTGAACTTTCTTGATAGCCTGGGAAATATGAATACCAAATCTTAGATTGTTATCAATCTCAATCCACAGGAGTTTGGTGTGCTCCGTGGGAGAGATAGTAGTTTTGTTACTGGACATGATATTAAAGGTAGTAGTTGATGAGGTGGACCAAGTGGGTTTAAAGAGCTGTAGCTTGGTTTTAGCAGGGTTTAGTACGAGTTGGATATCGGACAGCCATGTTCCTAAAGATAGGAAAGACTCCTGAGTTAGTGTGAAGTTCCTGTAGTGAGGAAGCTGCACAAATCAACATAGAATCATCAGCGTATTGGATGACAGATGCTTTGGGAGTGGAGGAATAAAGCTTATTGGTATAGACGGTGAACAGCAGATGGCCAAAAATAGAACCCTGGGGAACACCAATATTAACTGAGAGAAGGGGGGAAGAGTTCTTGTTTCCACAAGACTGCTTGCTGATGGCCAGCTAAATAGTTCTGTAACCAGGCTATGGCAGGAAGAGAGAGTGCCCTAATTTGGACAGTTCTTAACAAGCACACAAGAAAAAGCACGCAGTCAGTCGTGAGGGATTTGGGCACCCAGACTGATAGCAGCCTGACTTTTGACTACCATGTTGCTTCCATTGTATGGAAAGCTTTCTACATGGTCCATCTAATAAGTAAGGGTATCTCATCCAGGGACAAGGAGGTCATAACACCCCTGTATTTCTTCCTTATAAAGGTCCATTATGGAGTACAATGCCCCATTTGGCATGCATCTCGCAAAGCACATGCAGCAGCTGGAGAGACCACAGAGGTTCCTCACTAGGAGGATCCAAGGCTTCAAAAATCTACCAAACACAGATAGGCTAGAAGCCCTATCCCTCTACTCTGTTCCATACAGGCTCCTCAGAGGTGACCTCTGTCTGGCATACAAGGCGATCTCACACCCCACTAGAAGCCCTATCCCTCTACTCTGTTTCATACAGACTCCTCAGAGGTAATCTCTGTCTGGCATATAAGGTGATCTCAGACCCCACCTTGATGGGACTGCTGCATATCCGCAAGTCAAGCTCCACTCGAGTAACCCACACAGGCTGCCTCAACCTGGGCTGTAAAATCAATAGGACTTGTTCGCGGGACAGATTTGTGTCCCAGAGACTCTCCATCTATGGAATAGCTCCCTCTCCACGTCAAGCAGAGTACCTCTCTACCCCTTTTTATGCCCAACCTGGATAACTGGATGGGAAATAGAAAATACATCCCTGGGATTCCACCTGTGTTCCTGCTGGACAGGGGCACTGGGTGCTGATTTGTCTATGCATGGGCCAATAGCCTAGTAATTTCCTATGATTCTATGAACAAGACAATACTCAATCAATACAGTAACTATAGAGTTCAGAATCACAGGACATATTTTAAAACAACATTGCAGGACAGTCTCAAATAAATACAGAAAAAATCTAAACAAATCTTTACTATATTCTTATCTATATCTAAAAGATACTATGCCCTAAATAACTTACTTACAGAGCAAGGCAAGTGCAGATGAGAAGTGCTGAGTGGATGTTTCTAGATCCAAGAGAAAATACACAGACTTTCTCTGAGATAGTTTTTAAATTAATAATCAACATTACTGCTGGGTTAGCGCTGATCACTTCACTTTTTGTCACCGGACTTCAGTTCCCAGGCTAAACAGATACTTACATCTCTGTGTTAAAAATACTACTCTCTCACATGTGTAGCGGCTAGGAAGTCACAGAGCAATAAAACACTTTACATTTTAAACCTAGTAATTATTTCTTTCAAGACAATAGAAACTTCTAGCTCTAGACATCCTGTATTCTTACTGAATTGACTAACTTTTATAGCACATCGTAAAACACTTTTCATTTCAACTTATTTTCTTGAAGTTTTGCAAGTTAACTCTGTATGTTCCAGCTTCTACTACTAAAACACATGTATATAGTTTATATATATTACTGTTCTTTTCCAGTAGGGTTACACTGTGGTTACATTCTTGAAGCTCAGTACATAACATACACTTCTGCTCCAGTAGTTTAATATACACGTAACATAGTTCTTTTACATTTGTAGGACAAGCATATGACTCATATTACTGTTCACAAACAACATATGGTTATTTACAAAATTCCAGATAGCTGGGCTGGCAGTGCCACATTTCTATATAAATCATATTAATATTTTCAAATGACATATAATTATTTACAAAATTCCAGATAGCTAGAATGGTAGTATTTCCCTGGTGTCACAGCCTGCAGTGCTAGGAAGACTGCCCTCATCTCCAAGATACTGATGTAAAGATTAGCCTCTGTGGGTGACCATGTACCTTGGACCATCCTCCCTTTGAAATGACCCCCCCCCCCAGAAGTGAGGTGCCCCATGGTTACTATCACTACCAGAGGGTCCATATGAAACAGGAAACTCTCAGTTACTGAAGGGGATGTAATCTACCACACAATGTGACATCTGCAGATCTCATTGAGCCAAATCTTTGCATGAAAATGGTGAGTATACGGAGACCATTGTACGACTAGGGTCCACTGAAGAATTTTACTGTGATATCTGGCTACTAGGATGATCAGAATTGTGGATGACATTAGACCCAAGAGGTGTAAGATTAAGCTCACGGGAGGTGTGGGATGATGAAATTCCCACAAAGCTGCCAGAAGTAAGGATAGAACTCTGGACTGAGGAAGGCTGGTGATTTGTAGGTTGGTACTGAGGTGGCATCCTATACATTCTGTTCATTAGACAGATGACATTTGGGAAAATCTACTGTTATTCCTAAGTTCAGTAATAACTGGAGCACAAGATCCAAGTGATGTCGCAGCAGATGCTCAGAAGTAGCAGTTAGAAGACAATCATTGAGATAAGGGAAAACTTGGATCCCTAACAGCCGCAAATGCACTGTCACCCTGCCACTATCTTTGTGAGCACACTGGAGGCTGTGGGGAGACCAAAAGGCAGAGCTCTGAACTGACAGTGACGCACTCCTGGAGTACCTCTCTATCTCCACATGACAGTAATCGTCCTGGAGATCTATTCTGCACATCCAATCATCCTTCCTCAGCACAGGCAGTAAGGACTGAATCATAAATATCCAGAATGTTGTCCATTTTGTAAACTGATTTAGATTACTAATCCAGAATGAATACGAGGTCCCCCATATTCTTTGACACTAAAAGTACCTCAAGTAGAATCCAGGCTCTAACTGGTCTTGGGGGACTGGCTGGATCACTCTTTCTGATACTTTTGAAATTTCTAATGTTGCTGGTTCCCACACTGACTCAGTGGAATATCAGGGACTTTCCTCTTTTTCTGAGGCAGACAGGAAAAGGGAATAGCATAGCCTATGGAAATTAACTTTAGCATCCATGAATCTATAATTATGTTTTGCCAGGCTTCTGGGTGCAAAGACAAGTGCCCCCCAAATGCCTCCAAAGTGCAGCAGACAGGCAACCGTTCTGGGATGCTGATGGGGCTTCCTTGAAAAGGGACTGTGGAAGCCCTGGTTATGTTGTCCATCTCTGCCTCTAGGGCAATGTCCATTTGAATTACCTCCACCTCTGCCATGAGGAGGTCTACGACCAGGAGAATCATAGAAAGAACTCTGATATTTGGAAACGCATCTTTTTCCCCAGCCTTTGATTCCTAGAGAAGGATCTTTGTGGAGTGGAAAACTGGATTCCCACTGCAGAGAGAGTCTTGTCATCTTGTTGGCTCTTGTTAAGAACGTCTTTAACTTTGGGTCCAAAATGTACAAAGGACGTTTGAAATCTCTCTGTGAAGACAGAAAGGTGCACCCAGCCATGATGGCATACAGTGATGCTGGTGCTTGTTGCCCTGACATTGCCATCAGCTGCATTAGAGAGTAGTTGAGTGGCTACGTTAGAGGTTGACCATAGGCTAGATATCTGGGAGTCCACTGTCTTCTGATCATCCACAGGCAAAATAGCTGAAAGGGACTTGGAGAGTTCCTTAGTCAAATCCCTCTGAAATATAGTAATATAAGCCAAATAATTCAGCAATCTGACAGCAAAAGCTGCAGAGTCACAAGTCCATTTCCGAAAACTGTCCATCACCCTAAACTCCCTGTTAGAGGGATGAAAAGAGGAACTTCCCACTGATAATTCCTTTTACAGGGCTGCTGCTACCACCACAGCATCTACAGGAGGACCTTTACACCAATGTTTCTTAATGCTATCTGCTTTCTTAGGGATGGGATCCACTACATCAGGGTGCTTCCATGTCCATTGAACCATAAAATGAATGAGGGACTCGATGAATGGTACCACCTAGGACAATGTTGGGCCAGAACCCAGATCCTCCAAGAACACTGATTCATTAGGTGAGGGATCCAGGGTGGAATATCCTTCATCAACTCAAGGATCTCACCAGATGTCTTCTTGGGGGGGAACCCTTCACATTCATTCAAATCAGTATCTTCCATGAAGGACTCTGGAGAGAAGTCTACGTGCTTCCATTTGTACATCTGTTTCATATGAACCATTTCTGTTGGGAGATCAGAAAGTTCAGAATAGGACTGGAAGCTGATATAGCATGGGATCTCAAAAGCTCGATGTTCCAACTGTCCCTATGTGACACGAATACAGGAAGAGGAGGCAGAATCCTGCTGGGGTTTGGGAGGGACCTTTTCCTCAGGCATACCCAGGATGCTATGGAAAGCCTCAAAGGGCAAAGCTGCAATCAGGTCTGAAGACCTACCTCTATCTAAAGATGAAGGAGATATCTCGGCCCTGATGCACCTAGACTCTAAAGCAGATTTCGGATCCAAGCTGTTGAGCACAGAGACCCCAAAAGGTAGAGATGACTCTGATAAAACTGGTGTTACTCTACCCCCTCAAGCCTCTCCTCAATCTGAATGCATCAGTGTCAAGAGAGATGTATGCTGTCAGAGTCAAAGTAATTAGGACTGTCAGTGCTGATGTTGGTGCCTCGGTGCGGGATGACACCAGACAGATCGGTTTCAAAATAGGAGAGACTGGTACCAGAGAAATAAGAGGGGGGTTTGTTGGACCAGTGCTCAGTATGTTACAGTGGATGGTACTGAGAGAATCCCTATCTGAATCTGCTTCCTGCTGACATCCTGTTCCATACGGCTTCAGGATAACTGGGAGAAAAAGGCCACCTACAGTGTCTAGAGTGTCTCCTTTCTTAGAGGATCAGGGAATGGAGCCTTGGCCTCACAGCTTCTGGTGAGAACCAGGGCCAAGGACAAGAGGACTGGAGTAGAGAAACCATCTGTTCTGACCTCTGAACTGATTTCAGAGAACATTTCCTTAACACTTCAGATAGCTTATTCTTCTCTCTTTCTTTCTCCTTAGCTTTTCCTTGGTCTGAGACTTGCCTGACCTGGAGGCTGGAGTAATACTGGTAGTAGAAATAAAACCTACAGAAGGAGAAGCCCATGTCTGTGTGTGTGTGTGTGTGTGTGTGTGGGGGGGGTAAAAACCTTTTACTATCAGTTTCTCTCTTCTTGTCTGAAGAGCGCTGGCACTGAATGCAGCACAAGATGGACAATCCGAATACAAACAGGCAGTCCCCAAACAGTATACACAGAGTAAAAAGGGGGTCCGGGGGGGGGGGACTTATGCCCTCATAAAGAGCATTTCTTAAAACATTGAGAGTCCAACATGGTTAAGGATTCAGACTCCTGAGAGCAGCAACAGCCGCAAAATCTACAGCAACAACAACAAACAATTACTACTACTACTACAGGTAAAAAATAAGCAACAACACTCAAAAACCTACTACCTATAAAACTAAAAAGTAATGCTATCCTAAAAATAGCATAATCAAACTACTAAAAAACTATCTAGCTAACTAACTAATATAGTAATCTACTCTTCTAAAGAGCAGCACGCTCTAATGACAAACAGAGAGTATAAACTTTAGGTAGGGAAGGAGGAAAAGGCTGAACATCAAAAAAAGATGCACACCAACAGGTGAGCCCTCAAGAACATGTCCGAAGTCTTCACCGGCAAATAAGATATGAGATATTTGGGTAGAGTACACGGAATTATGGGTAGGGGAACAGTCATAGCCCTGGATCCGAAAGAAGTTTCAGAGTCGGTGCCAAGGTTGGATATGATGAGATCAGACAGCCTAGGTGTTGAATCAGATGAAAACAGACAACAATGGTTATCAGACAAATTTCACCTGGAAACAAGGAATCTACTACCCACTCCCCTGACACCAAAGTGTAAAGTGGGATGCTAAAAAAAGGCTGACAACAGTGGGGAATGGGACAGGACTGCCCAGTCGAGGGGATGCTCCAAAACCTAAACATAGATAAAAATATTACAAGAGGGAAGCACTGCCTGTACCACAGAACATGATGGTAAATAAGAACCAGCTCACATACACTGCCATTTCAACACACACACACACACACACACACACACACACACACACACTGTGCCACCTCACTCATGTAAGCTAATCCTTACTCCAGCCCAACACATTACCTTACTAAATACCCCTTCCACAACAGTACCACTACGAAAGAGAGTGGAACACCCACAAAAACATTACCATATGTACGCAATGCTAAGACAATCATCTTAACCTAGCCCTTAATTTAAACTTGTTCACAGATTAGTACTAGGCTAACTCTGTATCAAAAAGTACAGATGTGTAAGTAAACTTACCTTAACAGCAGATATTTGAATCATTTGAATGATCACTGCTGCAGCAGACTTACCTACATGGGTTATAGCCTGTTAAGGATATAAGTCAGCTTCCAAAGCTTCAAGGTAACTTCCACATGCTCAAACTATTCTGCAGCTTGAGCTGAACTGCCTAAAAACACAGGTTTTGAGTGCCAAGAGTTTCAGAGCTTTCATGTCAACTGAAAGATGGCAGCCAAGCCTTGACAGGACATACCAAGAAGTGAAAATACACACACACACACACACACATATATATATATATATATATATATATATATATATATATATACATACACATATACATATACAAATCCTGACAATCTAAAAACAAAGGAGGATGGAGGGAGGGAGCAGCTACTGCAGCATTAATCATTCGAACATCTACTATTATGGTAAGTTTACTTACACAACTGCACTATTTTCATCATATTAATCAGCTATCTGCATGTCTGCAGCTGGGTTGATTACCCTAGCTCACAGCATTTGACATATGGAATGAGAAGAGTCCAGAAGCCCCTGGAGAATAGTCCTAGCAAAGCCTGACCTGGATCTAGAGAAGGAATCAAGCTTGTAATGCTTTGCAAAAGTATGTACAGAGACCAGGATGCTGCTTCTAGAATATTTCTACAATCCAACCCTTTCCAAATATCTACAGATGAAGCCAAGGCACTGGTGTAGTAAGCCTTGCTACTGCCTGGAATGATACTGTGGTGAGAATAGCAAAACTTAATAGCTGAGACAACCATTTGGAAATGGTCCGTTTTGAAACAGTTGTCCCCTCCTTTTCTTCACAAGATATGAACAACTTACCCAAAGATCAGAAACATTTTGTTCTGGTCAAGATAGTACCAAAGTTGTCTATGGACATCCAAGGTATGAATAATCCTTCCTCCCTGGCTTGGACACTTGTGACTACAAGACTCGGACTGCTTCTAAAACCATCTGAATCTACAAAGTGATAGAATAAGAAGTTATGTACCTACTATAACGTTCCATGTTAGTTGTCTTCTCTCGCCTTCTTTCTTACTGGATGGGTTCGGAGCCGATCCTCGGCTCCGACTCGGCACTTGCTAAGCTCGAGAGCTAATTTTACCAGCTCGAGGCAACCCTATATCCCATGATGCAAGGCGTGACTACCCAGATCTCGTTTGGTAGCTATAGAAATATGCCCATTATCTTCTTCCAACAGAAGGAGAAGAAAGTAACCAAATGTGTAAACACAACACAGGGGAACTAGTAAACTAGTGACCACTCACAACTGGAGTCCATAGGAAGAATAAACTCATCCCCAGAGAAGAGTACAACTTCAAGGTATGTCCAGGCTAGGGGGAAAGGAGGGAGGGACGCAAGAAAGAAGGCGAGAGAAGACAACTAACATGGAACGTTATCGTAGGTACATAACTTCTTAATGTTAAGTTGTCAAACTCGCCTTCATTCTTGCTGGATGGGACCGCGTCCCTAGCACCTCTATCCTGGGTGGCTCAATGGAACAGACTCTTGAGAACTGTGGAACCAAACCTAGCTATGTCTCTGGAGGCCAAGTCCAATTTGTAATGCGAGACAAAGGTATGAGGCGTGGCCCAAGTGGCTGCTGCACAAATGGTGTCAACAGGTAGCCTAGCCTGAACATATGGAATGAGCCTAGCTTACATGAGTGGACCGATGAGAGGAGATTGCCCCTAAGGAGATAAACATGGGAAATAGTGGAAGAGAGCCATTTCGATAAGGTCACCTTGGAGACCTTTTCTGTTTTCTGCATAAGAAAGAAAAAGCTGATCAGATTTTCTGAATTGTTTAGTTCTATCCAAGTAGTATCTGAGCTGGCGATGAACATCCAAATAATGCAGTTTCTGTTCCGCTCTGTCCGAATAATTCGGGAAAAATACTGGAAGATCAATAGACTGGTTAAGATTCGTCTGGGAAGCCACCTTGGGCAAAAAGGATGGATTTGTTCTTAGAGATACTCTATCCTTGTGGAAAACCAAGTAGGGAGGTCGAACACAGAGAGCATGTAGTTCAGACACTCTCCTAGCTGAAGTAATAGCCACCAGAAAAATTGTCTTCCAAGATAGAAATTTTAAAGAGCATGTAGCAGCTGGTTCGAAGGGGGGAAGAATTAGGGATGTCAGCACGAAATTCAGGTCCCATTGCGGAGGAGGATCTTTAATTGGGGGCTTTAGTAGGAAAGATACCCCTGAGAAAGGCTTTACAAAGCTTGTGAGACATTATGTTCTGGTCCGCTAAGCCAACATGAAAATTTGAGATTGCTGCCAGCTGGACTTTGACTGTCGAAGAAGAAGACCCCGACTGAAAAATCTCAGCTAAGAAGTCCAAAACTGACTGAACTGGGGCAGTAAAGGGGTCTATGTCCCTGGACTTTGCCCAGAAGGAAAAACGCTGCCACTTACTAGCATAAATCTTTCTGGTAGAGGACTTTAGAGAAGCTACTATGATATCCCGTACAGGATTAGAAATCATAGGAAACCTGGCTAATGAAGGAAGTGGAGCAACCAAGCGGTGAGGTTGAGAGAGCGAATGGCCTGGTGCAGATGACCCGACTGGTGGGTCAAAAGATCTGGAACTGGGTCCAGACGCCAAGGCTGTACCAATAGATGGCGATGAAGGAACGGGAACCAAATTTGTCGAGGCCAGTAAGGGGAAATGAGAATCAACTTGGCTCTCAAACGGTAGCTTTCTGAATGACTTGAGGTATCAAGGGGAATGGAGGAAAAGCATAAAGAAGTCCCCGGGGCCAAACCTGGGTTAGAGCGTCTCTGGGGGGTTGGCCTGGGAGTGGAAAGAGGGAGAAGAAGTCTGGGCATTTGCTGTTTTGGGGTGTAGCAAAAAGGTCGCAGCAAGGGAAGCCCCACTTCTGAAAAATCTCCTCCACTACTGATTGTTTGAGAGACCACTCGTGAGGCATGAGAATAGCTCTGCTCAATCTGTCCGCAATGAAGTTGGATTTCCCGGGGATGTGCGTTGCTATCAGAAACCGATGAGAGGAGATTGCCCACTGCCAAAGTCTGAGAGCTTCTTGACACAGTGGATAGGACTTGGTCCCGCCCTGTTTGTTGATGTACCACACTACGGACATGTTGTCCGTCTGAACTGCAATAGTTCCTAAAGGAAGAAAGTCGTTGAGGGCTTGCAATGTTAAAAGCACTGCTCTCATCTCTAGGACATTTATGTGCAGATGGTATTCGAAGGGTTGCCAAGTGCCATGGACCATCCTGCCCTGATAATGCCCCCACCCGATCAGGGAGGCATCCGATGTGACTGTGGCAACCGGGGCCGTGGGAACAAACGGCCTGCCCTGGAGGACTTGAGGGGAAGAAATCCACCAGGTCAGGTGACTCTTGCAAGATTGTGTCACGATGATCTCGTGGCGCATGGGAAGCTGCTGGAAGGACCACTGGGTGAATAACATCCATTGCAGTAGCCGCATATGGAAGCTAGCCAAAGGAAGAAGTATGATGGCAGCCGCCATAAGCCCTAGCACCTTCAGGACAAACCTGGCCCTGATCTTTTTGCTGAGTAGGATGATCTGAACATATTTTTGGATGTCCAGAAGTCTTCGATCTGTGAGTCTTGCTGACATCCCAACAGTGTCTAGTTCTGCGCCTATAAAGGTAATAGACTGGCAAGGTAACAAGGAGGACTTTTCGAAGTTTATGGAAATTTCTAACTGGCTGCACATATGAAGAGTGTAGTCCCTGGCCTGGAGAAGTTGATGCCTGGTGGTGGCCGTGAGGAGCCAGTCGTCTAGATACGGAAACACCTGGAATCCTTGACGTCTCAAGTGAGCCGTGACCGCTGCCATGCATTTGGTGAACACTCTGGGGGCTGTAGTGAGACCAAAGGGCAGGGCTCTGAATTGAAAATGACTGGTCCCCAGCCGAAAGCGGAGAAACCTTCTGGAGCGCCTGTGAATTTTTATGTGATAGTACGCATCCTGAAGGTCTACCGAGCACATCCAGTTGTCCTTGCCCAAAAAGGGTAAAATGGACTGAAGCGTGACCATCCGGAATCTTGCCTTCTTGACAAACTTGTTTAGTCTGCTGAGGTCTAGAATTGGTCTCCAATCTCCCGTTTTTTTGGGGACCAAAAAGAATCTTGAGTAGATCCCGGATCCTATTTGGTCTGCTGGAACTGGCTGGATGGCTCTTTTTGCTAGAAGTTTTGATACCTCCAGCTTTGAGAACTCCCTTAGACCGGGTGCAACGTCTGGGAGGGATACCTTCTGAGGAACAGAATAGTTTTCAAAGGGAATCTTGTAACCCTCGGATATGATCGACTGTACCCAAATGTCTTGAGAAAGGGAAAGCCAGGCTGTTGGGTACAGCGACAATCTTCCCCCGACTGCCTCCAAGGGTGGACAGTCGGGCAACACCTCAGGGATGCTGGAAGGGTTCGTCAGGGAGAGGCTCTCTGCTACCCTGATTCTGCGGACCCCCTCTGCCCCTAAGGCGGCGTCTATTGTTATTACCCCCTCTGCCTCTGGGGGTAAACTGACCACGTGCGTCCAGCGTGACTCCCTGAGATTTACGGAACCACATCTTCCCTCCCTTCTGACCTTTAGGATAAGGTCTTGAAGGGGTGGAGAAATGGACTCCTACGGCAGAAAGAGTCTTGCCGTCCTGCTCGCATCTGGTCAATGTTTCCTTCACCTGAGGTCCAAACAAAGCCAAACCGTCGAAGGGACGCCTTAAAGGGATCTGCGAAGTTGCAAAGCCGCATCCAGGACTGACGCCTAAGGGTCACTCCTGTGCCTGCGGCTCTACTCGCTCCATCGGCCGCATAAGAAATGAGCCGCATGGAGGAGTTTAAGGAATTTAGGATTCCCAGCTGCGAGGTAATTTTTTCTTGATCCCCGGCAGCTGACGGATCCTGTACTACCTCACCTAGTTCCTGGAGAATATCTCTCTGAAGCCGGGTAAAGTGACAGAGATAATTCAGCGAGCGCATAGTGAAGGTCGCTGAGGAAAAAATCTGCTTACCGTACCTATCCATGGTCCTAGACTCCTTGTTAGGAGGATGGACAGGTACAGAAGGATCGGCAAGCTCCTTCTTGGTGGCAGCTGCCACCACCATGGCATCAACAGGGACACCCTTGGTGAGAAACTGCTTGTCTACCGGGGCCGTGATAAATTTAGATGGCCTCCTAGGGACTGGTTTGACAGAATCCGGGGCCGCCCACGCCCTTCGAGCCACCACTTCCATGAGAGGGTCGAAAGGCGGAGACACCCAGGAGGTGGAAGGTCGAGATCCAAAAGCCTCCAGGTATACTGACTCATCCTCGGAGGGGTTAATGGAAGGCCAGTTCTCCCTCTGTTTAAAGAGTTCCAAGATGTCTGAAAAGGAGACATCCTCAGAGGGGGACTTTGGGAATCCCTCCGACTCATCTAAGTCAGTATCAGATGTTGTAGACTCAGGGGAGTCTATGTGCTTCCTCTTGCACGTCCTCTTACGTGGGGGTTCCTCCGAAGGATCAGGAGAAACCTCGGAAGAGGAAGTTCTTCCCAGTGGGGAAACCTGGGGCGATGGATCTCTGGGTCTGGGAGCAAGAGAGTAGGAAGAGATATCAGCAGGCACCGAGGAGGGGGGAGCTAATGGAACCGACTGTTGACTCAGCTGAGGGGCTAGAACACTCCTCATCACCCCAAAGGCTCCCCTTCCAGGGAGGCCAGAGAGCTCCCACTCCGAAGAAACAGGAACTCCCGGCCCCGCCGAAAGAGAAGGCTCCGAGGCCAATGTCGGTGCCGAACTCACCAACGCCGAAGCTCCGAGAGGGAGAACGGGGCCGGACAAGGGTCCGATGCCACTCGCCCCCTCGGAGCCGACGCGGGAGTCACGACGACCGGATCCCTCCATGGAAGGTATCATGGAGGAAATCGGAGTCGAAGACGAAGGAGCCGAAAGGGATGGCATCGGCTCCGACGCACCAACAGTCAAGGTTTCGAGAAGCTCTGTTTTCGAACTCTGGAGGAGAGTCGAAGGAGGAAATTCAGGGGGATGAGTGATAGCGGTAGTCTGCTGAGACGGGCTATGGAGCATCTGGGCCAGTGCCTGTGATTTCAGCAATCTGCTTACCACTCTCTCCAAGTCATGGTCAGAGAGCCTGGAAGACCTAGAAGATTGGCTCCGATGGCTCCGCTCCGAATGCAGAGATCCCGGAGCCGAGCGAATTGACTCCAGGGAAGGAGACCGAGATCTCTTCCTAGTCGGAGCCATCGGAGCCGAAGACCCCTCGGTTCCAGTCGGAGCCGATAACTTATCGGCTCCAGTCTGGGACATGGAAATGTTGGCTCCAGCCGGAGCCGACATCGACTTCGATGCAGGTGTATCAAAGCCGGCCGGCACCGATACCACCGCCTCTAAGAGAGAAAGATCGGCTTCGGCCGGAGCCGACCTAGACTCCAAAGGAGTCGGAGCCACAGCCGAAGGCTTCGAACTCAAAGCCTGGGGCTTAGGTGGCTTAGAGGGCTTCCCCGACCCGGTCTTGGTCGGGGAGCTCTCCGGCTTCAATAAGCCTCGTAGGATTAATTTATTCCTACGTTCCTGCAGGACTCTGTGGCTAAAAGAATGACAAATGGCACAGGAGTCCTGCAGGTGTAGAGGTCCCAGGCAGTACATGCAATAAGTGTGACCGCCTGTCAAAGACATCTTCTGACAGCACGAGTCACACTTCTTGAAGCCTGAGACCTTCGATTCTTTGGACATAATTATGCCCAGTGCACAAACACACACACACAAAGTTCACCCACACAGTTAACTGAAGAAGGGGGGGGACTAAGTACAACACTCAAACACCCTGACAGGAATTAAGGAAAGGGAGGCTTAAGGCCTGAAGGGGAAAATAACTAAACCTATTAGGTTGAGGGAGTATAGGGTTAAGGAGATAGCTATAGAAAGACTAACTCTAATACTGTAGAACAAAAAGGCTGGAAAAGGGGAAGATTTTTAACTTTAGAAAGTTAAATCACAAAAATGCTACCTGAGCTGGTAAAAGAAGACCTCTTCGCGAAGCGGCAAATGAGATCTGGGTAGTCACGCCTTGCATCATGGGATATAGGGTTACCTCGAGCTGGTAAAATTAGCTCTCGAGCTTAGCAAGTGCCGAGTCGGAGCTGAGGATCGGCTCCAAACCCATCCAGCAAGAATGAAGGTGAGTTTGACAACTTAACATGTATTTTTTTTTCACTTACTCAAACTGTCTTAGGACTATTCAACACTTCTGTGCCGAATTTATTGATTTGGTTGAATTTCACTGTTTTTCAGCCTACTCTCGTTAAAGAAACACCATCTGTTTGTTATTGTACTGCTCTTAGGTTGTTTTAGCAATATTCTGCTATTTCAATGGAAAAGAAAACACACCAGTCTCCTCCAGCAGACCACAAGTTGAAATGAACAGACGGAAAATAGCACAGTTGAATAACCAAGTGTAGTTAAATTTCTAAGTGCTTTTGCCATCAATAAAGGCATCATAAAAAGATAAAATCAGAAATGAAACAACGCATGAAGCAAATCTGTTTAAATCTACCTCTCAACAAATACTTAACCAATATAAACCCTTATCAACAACAAATGTAGCAGTATTTAAAGTGACAGTCTACACATACAAAGAACAAATACAAATGCATCTAAAGCGGACATAAAAAAAAGCTATAAAAACAAAATACTATGCTACTTAAAAGTATAAAAATACTTAAATTCTTAGGAATACATCCCACCAGCAATTCCTTGTTTTTGAATACATCTCACAAGCAGTTCCTTGTTTTTGAGAGATTTTGAGAGGGTAAATTCAGACGTTTCTTGAAAAATAGTAGTAAAGTAAAAGACCTACTCTAAAACTGATTTTATTTGAATGATCTTGTTCTTCAGAGGGTTATATCAAGAGATGTTTTGGATTTTGTTAAAGTTAACAAGCCAGTAATTGCAATCTTTGGAACACCCAAAGGTGCACAAGTGTATACAAAATCCTCCACTTAGACCTACCGTGTCAGTGGCAAAACCCAAAACAGAGCCCCTAGCTATTTATGTTGATGCAAGCTGTAAAAGCTTTGGTGGAAAGTGGGAACCATATTCTGCATGGCTCTTGGCATTTGTTAAATTCTGTTCCATTCAAGCAAAATTAGTTTCATCACCACAGATGCGGTTAAGTTGTTCTCACATGATGCAAGCTTACAGCATTTTCATAATATGTTACTTAATAACAAAAAAAAAATGCCAATGAGATCTGTGTTATTCAAGAATTTAATTAAAATGGTATTAAAAAAACAATTTTGTTTATTTTGATAGTGAGTTCTACCATCAAATTACAGAGGCAGCGACGGGTTCTAGATGTGCTCCCCACTTATGCAAATTTAGTTCTTGTTGCAGAATGGGAGCACACCAAGGTTTTTACTTCCAAGTTTTTCAATAAATTTCAGATTTTTGGACGACATCTTAATTTTGTGGGATGATGAAGTTTCCATGTTTAAGCAATTTTTATCTGAACTAAATGCCTCCATTCTTGGAGTATACATCCACAGTTGGAAGTGATTCCATCAACGTTCTAGATATGACAGTAACGAATGACAGGCAGTAAAAAAGACATGTTGCCAACATTCAGAAAGGAAACTTATTCAAGCTCCTTTCTACATTTGAAAAGGGGGATGTCTGCTATTATAAAGAAGAATATAATTAAAAGTCAAATGGTTTGCTTGTCAAGAACAGTTTCTCTTAACACTGCATTTATAGAGGAGCATGACAAGCTTGTCAATATGTTTTGTGAAAGAGATTATCCTAGTAAGTTGGTTGAATCTATTAAGACGGAAATACTAGAAGGTTGACAGGATAAATCTGGCCCTATACTTAGTAACACTATAAAATGGATGAATTTTCACAGAGTAAAAAGATTGTCACCAACAATCATGAAAAGGTTGGTGCTATGATTATTAGATAACCATCAAACACCAGCACTAAGAGGTATTCTAAATGAAACTTGGAGTACAGTTTTTACTACTGAATACCACAATGTTTTAGGCCCATACAGCAAAGGTGGAAACCCCAAGAATATTTTTGAAAAAAAAAAAAAAAAACAGAAGTAGCAGTACAAAATTTTAACATTCAAAAATGACAGTGTGTGGCCATTATTGTAAATAGTGTAAATTTATTCCAGATGGACCATATGTAGTTGTTGATGGACATGACAAGACCCTCTCAAGTCTGGGGGCATGTGATTGTAATACGAAGATGGTTGTTCATCTTGATACATGTTCAGTTTGCGCTGCATTCTAAAGCAAATGTCTTTTGGCTTTTCCTGTTAGGGGTCACCACAGCAGATCACTGGTCCACAGATTGATCGGCAGTGGTGTTTTTACGATGTCGAATTGCCAACCCGGCACCCAACCTTCACAGAAGGCATACACATACACACACGCACCTATGTGATCTCTTTAAAACGCACTCCACCGCAGGGAGGACATGCAAACTCCACAAAGATGGAGCTCCAGCAGAGAACAGAAACCAGAGAACCTCTTGCTGTGATGACAACGCTAACTGCTGCACCACTGCGGCCGGTCTGCATTCTACATAGGTAAAACTACTAGAAAGCTTAGAGAACGGATTTATGAACATGTTTATTACAAAAAATCAAAATCTAAAAATGCTCTTTTTAAACATACTATGTACTGTCAGATTTTAGAAGATTTCATTTTTTCAAGATTGATAGGGTCTGTATGTCAGACAGAGGGATAGACAGTGAACTATTATTAGAACAAATAACTAAACTAGCAGATCCGGGTAAATGCAACTAATAAACCAGGATTAAATGATATGTTATCTCTGAACTGCATTTTAAAAGAGATGCTATGTTAAAATAAATATTTAAGTATTTTAATACTCTTAAATAGCACAGTACTTTGTTTTTATGTCTTTTCTATGTCTGTTTTATATGTATTTATGCTTTGTTCTTGATAAGGGATTTATTGGGCAAGTATTTACTGAGAGCTAGATTTAAACAGATTTGCTTCTTGCGTTATTTCATTTCTGATGTTTAACACTGATGATGACTTTATTGAATGCGAAAGCACTGGGAAACTAAACTATACTTGATTATTCAACTGTGCAGTTTCCAGTTCAATTTGAGTTGTGGTCTGCTGGAGTAGTCTGGTGTCTTTCCTTTGCCACTGGAGTTTCACCTTACATTGGACAACTTATGAGTGGTTAATATTCTGATATTTCCTAACCTCTTCTGATACTGCAAAAACTGTTCCGAGTTTGCAAAAGTCCTCTTGAGTCTGCCAAAATATTTCTAAGTTTTGCAAAGTTTGTGTGTTTTAGTTCTCTTACAGTGAGCACTTTTTTCTGTACTTTGTGAACATTTCTCAGGGTTAGTGAATTTATTTCCAAGGATTCCTGATATAGCAGGAATTCTGACTTTTATTGTCAAGCACTTATTACTGCACTTGAGTACAAAACCAGTTTGTTTTATATTGAGAGTTTTTTTGCACGCTGGTAGGAGCAGAAAAGTAAATTCAACCCATCAGAGTTGGAAACTGATGGTGGAAGGTTTATTGTGTGTTTATCTGACTGGCCTGAGGAATTAACTGTTGTAAAAGTCTTTCATCCTGTTGGTATAAAAGTGATACACAGACAGGATTCCTCATGCCTTGTATATAAGCAAACCTCTCCGTTTAAAATTCTCTATAGGAAATGCTATCCTTTGTCTCCCACTGTACACAGCTGTCCGAGGAGCTGCCAGTTTGTGCAGAAGGCAGTACCACTGCACTTCATCTAATAATATACTACTAAATACTCTCACTTTGACCTTTAAGTGGCTCCTCACTACTCATTCCCACCACTAAGGATCTGGTATAATGGACAGGCGCCTCCCTGTCATCTCTGTTTCTGGCCTGGTGGATAAGGGCATCCCGAGGCAGTGTAGTAACTGCCTAATGTTCACAGACAACCACTTAACTTTAGAACAGACAAACAGTGTGTGAGAGATTTAGATAAACAATGTCACACAGAGACCCACATATGCAGAGGTACTCGCTTGTAATCTAATCTACCCAAACCTCCAAGACCTCCTAAAAACATCTTTCAGTGGCCCTGCGCAGACCAAAAAAGACAGTACCTCACAAAGCACATAACTCTGAAAATCATAGCAACCCCACTTCCAAGCCCACAAGGCAACACACCACACAGTCAAACATTCTAGTTATTGGGGATTTCATTGTAAGACATACTGATGTTCCCCTTACCAATCAAAATAAAAAGATCACAGTGAGATGTCTGTCTGGAACCAGGATCTGTCAAATCACAGATGCACTTAGGTCTTTAAACTTCAAGCACCAGTATGACATTGTCACAGTTCATGTGGGTATAAATGACCAAAGACGTACCTTACTGACTATAAGAAGAGAGAGACATGATGGAGCTCTCTGAATATATGCCACAGGTGGGTATGAATCAAGCCTTGAACAGATCCTACTTTTACCCATGATGATGCCACAGTTCCAGAAAAAAAGAATGACTTCAGCAACTGGCTCAGTTTCTGGTGTCACAACAAGGGGATCCAATATCTGTCAGCCTGGGAAGACATGATCGACAAACCACGACTGCTTGCACTTATCACCAGTTGGCTTCTGGATACTGGCAAAACTTTATCTATTCCCATAGTGCCTTTTCTAGGCCACACCAAATCATTAAACCCTCCAACATAACAAAAATCACTCACAACTACCTAAAGGTACTGCTGCACATAGCTAGGAGTTCAAATATAAGAAACTGCACTCCATGGAAGCATTCCTTACCCCCACATTCCTCATACTTTCACATTTAGTCAGAATAAACTTAAACATACGAGCCTGACGATTAAAAATTCTGAAAATCAAAGTTGTAGAAGCTTAAACTTTTTTCCCCACACATCAATTATTTTCCCGTCCGTGCAGGATTGGAATTAACTAAATGTTCACCAGCAGTAGGATTAACTAAAGTTATAGCTGCTGAGTCAGGTTATGGAGGAGTATATAAACACCAAAAAGACTGAGAAACTTTGTACAATCTGCCTTTTTAGAGGCAGCAGGCTGACTATCAGGGAAAATTGCAGGCAGTGACACACACATCCTTCAATGCTGAAAGCAGTGGAGAACTAAATGAATGTTCTGGAAATTCCATTTGTAACAGTTCATAGTATTTTCTGAAGAACTAAGAAAGCTCAGTGTTCTCCCACTAAAAACACGGGCACATTCTGGAAATAGTGTCAGACTAAGAAAAAAAACAGCAGGGAAGATCGGATATTGTGCTCTCTTCTGAATCTGAATCAGAAATCTGATGAGAAAACCCTGCCTTTGTCCCTTCATCTTCCTGTCCAGATTCAGAATCTCAAATATCTTCAGGAAAAGAGGCATCCTTTTTTTCTTTTACCCGAAATAACCTTATAAGAAGGATCAACAGCCTGAAGTACACCCTGAGCAAGATCTAGTAAATTACCCCTGTCCACAGAAATTTGAGCAAGAGAGTATACACATTTAGGTTTCTTTTTGACAGGAAAATGCGGCCAACAGGGCTGTTGATGGCAACAGCAGCTTCCAAGGTGATGGGCATAGCATTTATGACTGAAACAAAAGTTATGTACTTGCCATAGCGTTAGATCTGTGTTGTCTTGTTCCGTCCATTTCAGCAGTTGGGTTATCAGATCCGACCTCATTGCTTTTTTTTTTTCAAGAGCTTGCATCCAGGGGTCCGACTCCTCTCCTAGCTATAAAATTCCCTCTGGTCCCCAAATGATCTCAGATTGAGTCTGCTTACTTGTAGCCATCACCTCACCCAGTGAAAAAACAACACAGGCCTAACAAACCAACCTAAGTGAACATCAAGGGACATTAATAACAGCAATAGGCTAGCAAAAAGACAAGACCCACAGTCAGGTCCAATCAGCCAGGAGCCAAAAAGTGAAAATGCAGGATAGAGGGAGGGAATGTTGAACTGGATGAGCAAGGCAACACGGATTTAGCATTATGCAAGTACACAACTTTCATATCCAATTCAACAGTTGGGACAGATTCCCCAAGCTACTGAAATCCCTCGGTGGTCTGACGGAAGGATATCCCTAAGATTGGTGGAGCCTAAGGATGTACATTAAACTCTCAATTAACTGACACTCATGGGGATTGGTAGATGCCGGATAAGTGCAGTTTCTGGTTACTTGAGAGTTGCTATTAAAAACAGACCCAACAAATACTGTACCCTATACTATACCATAAACATTGTATTGAGTTGATTTTAATATTGAAATACAGTAATTAAAAGTCTGGCTGGAATAATAATATTTTAAACTTATAGTTCCACTAGAAAGCATGGCATGCGGAATGGTTTTCAGTGGCACGTGGAGTGGATTGTAATTGAATGAACTGAATAGAGCGAAAGAGTGAATACTTGTATGAAAGCAGAAGCAAAAGTGTGTCAGAGATTGGAGAGATGTATGAAAAATGAAGTGTGTGTGTGTGAGAGATAAGAGAGAAAGATGGAGTGAAGGCTGCCTTATCTTTTGGTTGAATGAGCCTTTGGTTTGCCGGTTAAAGTTAACCTCATTTTATTCTACACAAAAGAAATACAATCAGAAAGCCACCTGCACAAGGTGACTTTGGAAAATCCTTGTCCCAATTTAGCCTTTGGAAATGAGAGAAAAAAAAAAGCTGTTCTCACTTTCTGATATCTTTGTACGATGTAAATAAAGTTGACTATGGGCATCCACCAAATTTAGCATATATTACCCATTGTTTGAAAAATTTGGAAATAACACTGTTAGACTGATCATCTGATTAAGATTCACTTCAGAGGCCACTTTTGGTAGAAAATGAGGATTAGTTTGCAAGGATACCTTATCCTTGTGAACCACAAGATAAGGAGGCATGCAAGACAATGCTTCTAGCTCAGAAATCATCCTAGCTGAAATAAAGGTTGCTTTAAATTTTCCAAGTAAGGAATTTCAAGTCCACTGAGGAAGCAGGATCAAAGGAAGCCCTAGTTATAAATGCCTATAATATGACAGTAATGTGTCATGGAGGGACCAGATCCCTGACTGGAAGCCTTAGAAGAAAAGTTTCCTTCAAAACGGCTTTGGGAATTTTTAAGGAAGTAATGGAAGTTTGAGTTGGCCTATGTGGAAATTAGAAATGGCTGCTAACTATACTTTGATGGTTCAGAAACTAGTGCCTTTTGGAAACAATTCTGTTAAGAAATCTTAAAATGGAAGGTAGTGGAGTTGAAAAATGGTCCAAAACTTTTGGAAGAAGCCCATAAAGTGAACTGTTGCCATTTGCTAAGGTAAACCTTAACCTTCCTAGCATTTGTTTTTTGTGTAGACAACAAGATATGAATGACTAGAGAAGACAGCTTGGCATCACTGGCTACCAACATAACTGGAGAAATCATCCAGCCAATTTCAAAATTTTTCTGTCTCTGTGTGGCTGACTGGACAGGTGAAAAAGAACTCTGCAGTCTGTGCTGATGCCGGATGGCTTTGGGCAATATTGATCATAATTCCAAGTACAGAGCTAGATGGAGCACGCTGAATTAGTAGAGGCCTGTTAGATGCAGTGAGGAGCCACTCATCCAAGTAGGGGAATATCTGGAACCCTTGCAACCTGAGACACGTTGCCACAACTGCCATGTATTTAGTGAACACTCAGGAGGCTGTGGTGAGTCCAAAGGGCAGGGGTCTGAACTGAAAGTGCCTGGCTCCCTGCCAGAAATGGAGATATCTCCTGGACTGCCTTGCTATCTTGATGTGACAGTATGTATCTCGGAGATCAAGCACATCTACTCATGCTTCCTCAAAAGAGGTAGAATGGACTGAACCGTGACCATCTGGAATTTTGTCTGTTTCACAACCAGACTGGTCCTGAGGTTTCCAGTTTTCCTTGGTACCAAATAAACAAACCAACCAAAAAAATAACTTCCAATAGACTCAGATCCTCACTGGTCTTCTGGGACAACCTAGACAACTCGATTTTCTAGCAGCTTTGCAAATTCCACTGCTTACCAAATCCACCTGACTAAGTGGAACATCAGGAAGTCTCTTTCTAGTCTGTGTAGGGGAACCAAAGAGAACAGTCATTGGTGATTATTCTCTCTGCACCCAGGAATCTTGAGTGATGGCCTGTCGGGCTTGATGGTGCAGAGGTATGCAACCCATTCCCCCACGGCTACCTTCAGATTGCAGCAGCAGTCAAGCAACTGTTCACGAGCATGGGAAGGGACTTCTCTGTGAAAGGACTTCAAAACCTTTGATTTTGCAGTTTGCCTCTGTCCTGTGGTGATGCCCATTAAAATCATTTTCCCCTCTGCCATGGGGGGAGGAGTCTGTCAGCAGAAGCACCTTGACCAAAACACTGGGACTTTCTAAACCATACCTTTTTTTCACCTTGTTTGGTTCACAGGGAAAAGTTCTTTGGGGTATGTATTAGGTTCAGATGCGAGTACTAGGTCAGCTGCCCTTATAGGACCATTTTAAGAATAACCAATTCCCTTTCCAAAGTTAAGAATCTAATCCTATACCTTGAATCTGTACAGTAAACACTATCCATTATCCCAACCCCAAAAATTCCATTGAAATTCCCTGACCAGGAATTGAATCCAGAATTTGGTGGTGATAATAACAAATCCTTACCACTAGACCACCAGGGTTCCCCCAAAAAGTCCACAGTTAATTAAGGTGCATAAGTTCATATTAGGTTAACTGCCCATGTGGGCCATTTTTTTAAGCTTTGCTAGTTATCCCCTTTAGGAATCAAACTCTGCATCTTGTGTCTGGGTTAATACCTTAGCTATTATGCCAAACCCCATTGACAATATGGAAAAAACGTATGCCAACTGTAGACAGGGTTTTGCCCTCCTGTTCACTTGTGGTAAGTGCTTCTTTAACTTTTGGTCAAATCCACTGTAGGGAGCATTAATAAAGGACGTCTTGAAGTCTTCAACAAAACTGCCACATCCAGGCGTGCCAACAGATAGCAATGCGGGTGCCGGCAGCACCCGATGTGCCATTAGCTGCATTAGAAAGAAGGCACATGGACAGGTCAGTCATTAAAGAATATACAGCTGTGACTCCACTGATTTCTGGAAATCAACAGGCAGATAATGAGAAAGAGATTTTGACAGCTCCTTGGTCAAGTCCCTCTAGAAACGAGTCATGTGGGCCATGTAGTTCAGCATTCAAATCATACATCTAAGTCCCAAATCTGTCCAACTCCCTAGATTCTGGGTTAGGATGAACAGACAAGCTCACCTCCTAGAACTCCTTCTTGGTTGCTGCTGTAACCACGCCATCCACTGGTGGAACTCCTGCTCCAATGGGACTTATTTTTAGGTACAAAGAAAATCTTGTCTAGCTTATTTGGGATAAGCTCCACCACATTGGGTTCCTTCCAGACCCACTGACAGAACAGGTCTATTAACTCATCGGGTCTATATTATAAACTTGACCGCTTAACTTGTCAAATGTCGAAATGTCGACTGCTAAACGGTGAAAACTTAAAATCACAAATGGCCACTTATACAAATTTTTTCATCTGGAAAGAATATGCTGGGCTGTTATCGGGAATTTGCCCTTTCCCCAATGGACAGCGATCTCAGAGTTGATGTATTTAGTTAGGGGGGTGTGGGGGCAAAGCCTCCCACTTGAAGGTTTGGAAGTTTATTTTAATTTGTAACGGCCAAGCGAATTTTTCCCGATGAAAAAAATTGCGTAAG